>NC_056745.1:1272287169-1272392169 GCF_019279795.1 Protopterus annectens
CATTGAATCTAACTTTGGTAGCACAATCATAAAGCACTTAATTTCAACTTATTTTCTTGAAATATTGTAAGTTAACCTTCTATGTTTCAGCAGGGTATGCTGTGGTTACATTCTTGAAGCACGCTATATTACATACAGTTCTGTATAAATCATATCAATATTTACAAATGACATAGAAATATTTACAAAATTCAAGATAGCTGGGCTGGCAGTGTGACACAAGCTATCATTGTTACAACTAAATTGAGTAACCATTCCAGTGATTGTCTTTGCTTGTCACATTTCTCTAAACTATGGAACCCAAATAGCTCATTTAACCTAAAACCTTCAGAGAACAACTCAGCTCTACTTCAAAAATAAATGGCTATGCTCCACCCCAAATAAACAGACTACTCCTAACCTACTCTATATGTACTCTACCTCTGACAACTGACTACACATATCCTGTGCTTTCTAGCACCTCCCACCTATTCTTCTTTTCAACTTTTATACCTTCTTCTTCTTTCTTTCCTTCACATCTTTGTCTCAACCACTTAGATTCTCTTTCATTTCTACAACTCTCATATCTGCTTCTGCTTGCAACTGCTCTTAACTACTTCCATCAAGACTACTGTCCTTTTACTCAATACCAACTCACCAATAACATCTCATACCAAACATATCTGAGATTGTTCCTTTTACTCCATTCTCTATATTTCAACATGATATGTCCTAAATGAATCATATCTAATTTTTTTCTCTGTGTCTGGAGAAATGATTTTATTCTGCAACACTGTTTTTTTCCCTTCATTTAGATACATCCACTTGCTATTTTTAATTTCCCATTAGCTGTTGTTTTTATGTTTTGTCCTTAAATTAGGATATTATCAACAAAGATATAAGTAATCTCCAAACACTTGACGCTACTCAGTTTGGATTTGTCAAAAGGAAGTTCATGCCTGTTAAACCTGGTGGACTTCTTTGAGACAGTCACCAAGGCCCTGGACAAGGGGAAATCTGTGCATACTGTCTACCTAGACTTAGCCAAAGCGTTTGACACTATCCCCCACTCATGCATCATTGCCAAACTCACCCAGCTAGGTATCAACCCTTGTATCATTAGATGGGTCATTAAATGGCTCACTGATAGAATACACATAGTCAAAATAGGAGAATCCACCTCCAATAGCAGACCTGTAACCAGTGGTTTTCCACAGGGATCAGTCCTGGGACCTCTACTTTTTGGAATCTATTTCTCCAAAGTACGAGCAAAAACGTAAGGTCTGTGGCTGACAAAGTTTGCTGATGAATGCAAATTGGCAGTGGTCATTCCAAATAATGTCAACATCCTACAAGAGGGTCTTACACAAACAAATGATTGGTGCCAAAGTCATGGCCTTAAACTCAATGTAAAAAAATGTATTATCATCTCTTTTGGTAACAGCGATGTTCCTGCTATCTAGCACATCAATAACAACACCCTAAGCATGCACTCAGTGGTGAAAGACCTGGGCACACAGGTTGACAGAAATCTTAACTTTGATCACCATGTATCCACAGTGGTATGAAGACATTCTATATTGCTCATCTCATAAGTAAGGGCATTGCCTCCAGAAAAAAGTAAGTTATAACCTTCCTGTCCCCTTCCCCTCATCAGACCAATAATTGAGTACAACACCCCTTTTGGTATGTACATTTCCAAGCACCTGCAGCAATTGGAGAGACCACTAAGGTTCTTCACAAGGAAAATTCAAGGTCTTCAGCATCTATACTAAGTGGATCATCTGAAATCACTGTTACTTTATTCTGTTTCATACAGACTACTCAGAGGCAATCTTTGCCTTGAATACAAAGCAACCTCTGACCCTGCTTTATTGGAAATGCATATCCGTAAGTCAAATGGTACATGGGTTACTCTCTCTAAAGACCTTAACCTGGTATATGGCATTAATTGAACCTGCTGGAGGGATAGATTTGTATTCCAGAGGTTACCACACCTTTAGAACAGACTCCCACGTCATGTCAAACAGAACATAAGAAGTAATCTAGATGACTGGATGGGTAACTTTAAATTCACCCCAGGAGTTCTACCTGCAACCATCTTGGACACGGGCATTAGGTGCTGATAGTGGAAATAAGGGTAGAACTTGGCTTGCCTTGTAAGGGCCCTAGGGCCATTAGCCTATCAACTTCCTATGATCCTATTACACTGTAACTGTAACATTATGTTTCTGTGTGAAAGTGTTTTGTAGCTTTTCTGCCTGGGTCCCCCCTGAAAAGGGCTAAATTCATTGTCCAGTCAGACTAACCCAGAAAACAAGGGCCAATAACAGAAATAAAATTTATATATATAGGTTCATAGTTTAGTACTAAGCTAACTGCCCTTGCGAGCCATTTTAAGCCTAGCCAGTTATCCCTTGTGAGACTCAAACCCTGCACCTTGCATTTGCAAGGCAAACACCTTAACCATCAAGCCACCCTCCCAAGTGCGTGTGTGTGCATGTGTGCGTGTGTGTGCGTGTGTGTGTGTGTGTGCGTGTGTGTGTGTGTGTGTGTGTGTGTGTGTGTGTGTGTGTGTGTGTGTGTGTGTGTGTGTGTGTGTGTGTGTGAGATATGGGCAACAAAGCCTGTACTGCAGCATCTACAGTCAAACAAATGTAGATGTATTTTAATGCAAACAATTCCTTCACACATTTTTCAAATTGATTGTTGTGCAGAGTTATAACTATATACTATGCAAAACTGTCAAATGAGATTTTGCAAGCACCATTTTTGTGCAGAGGCTCAGCTAGGTTGGGGTGGAGGGGGTAAGGTCAAATTTTTAGGGGTCAATCAGCACATGCCCATAGATCTTTAGTGTATTATCTGCATTCAGTATTGCATTTGCCATCAGGACTAAAGTAGTTTAGCACTTTGAGATCTAAGCTGCAGTAAATGCTTGCTGCAAATGTATGCTACAGTTTAAAAGAACCTTTTTTATTTTCCAGATAAATAGGACACTTTTTTGGTCTTTAAGTATTTGGAATTGAGGTGGGCATCAGATTAGGGAAGGGTAAACAATGCAAACATTGTTAGCTATGGCTCTGATACAGGAGACTTCTCTGTAAAACAGTTGTGTGCTATTGCACATTTCCATTTGTTAATAGTGTTTAACAGTCATTTTTTATAAATCACATTTTCAACCCAGGTTGTTATAGCTTGAGTGGTGGTGGTCTATACAGGGTAAGTTAAAAACCTAAGTTCATAATGTTAACGTTTTGGCAGTGTTATTGGCATTTGTTAAAAATATTGTGAAAAGTTACACTGCTTTTCATATTTTAGGTCTTTTTCTAGCAGCTGTCATGTTAGAGAGACTTTCGTGACAAAGTTTTTTTTTCTGGACTCCCTTCTTTTTCATTTTTTAAAGATATTTTTGTATGCAAATATATGGAATCTGATTTCTGTGCTCTCTTCCATTGCAGGTCAGAGTTAGGGGAAAGAGAGGAAAAAGCACAAGAAGAGAGATTTTGAATGCTGATCGAAGAAGGGATTTATTACTGCATATGTAGTCTGGGTAGTCTGCACCAGTTTTCTCCTATGATATGCTTAGAAAGATAGCCATCTGACTGATCAGGTTTCCTCATTTTCCTTACACACGTATCTAACCATAAATCAGTCTGTCCATCTGCACACATACATGACTACTTGCATTTTATGCATTATTTATTAAACATTTTTACTTCATTTCAGAATGTATGCATTGCTATTACATTCTAATGCATTACTGGCCTATCTATATACTAAATTAGGCATGAACAGTAGGAAGGATTGTTTCCAGCATCAGAAAAATAATCATGTGTTCCTTTGCTTATAAAGATGGCATGTGGTTTTCTTACACAAAGTTATTTATTGTAAAAATAATGCTTATAATTAACAGCAAGTGATTTCATTAGTGGCTCAGTCAGCAATAATGAGATAGAAGGTAGTATTTCAGAATAACAACAGGAAGCAAGAATAAACTGCATTAATAATCAGGAAAAGAATATTTGACTTTTTCTTGGTATGACACAGGTCATCTAAAAGCTATAGGCAAATTGCAAACAGATTCTAATGTGATAAATAACAAGAAATTTGAGTCACCACCACTATATTTTGGTTCAGGATCAGTGATTATTTTACAAGTTTTATTACTTTAATAATCTAAGCAAGCTGATAAAATATGCCTCAAAAAAATAAAAAATATATACATATAGTTAAAACAGGTGAAAAAGCAATACTGACACCTAGTTTATGTATTTTTCCCCTCTCCGCAGCTGACTATTAGCTGCCATCATCTCTCTACTCATTCAGTAGGTCTACCGGGCCTTTCTTAGCCTCCTCTGGGCTCAATTCAATCTATATCTGGAGATAATAAAATGATCGGGTACACTGGCCCAATGTTATATTGCTGCAGGGAAGTACATCCTAACTCCTCCTCCCCTCATCATCTCTGCAAGCACCATACTGATGCTGTGCCAGTAAGTGTACGCATGCTCCTGAGTATATGCAACCTTTGACCCAGCTGCACACTCACATGCAGCATTAAGTTCACAAGGTTCATAATGCAGTGAACCTTGACTGTCTCTGTTCCCCCAGGATGGACAAACATACTTTAGCTGCTCATTCCTCCCCATTGGACTGCACCTGTGTTGCTAGTCGAACAACAATGCTACATATTTTAAGCCTGAAGTACTGAAATGCACATAAAATAAACAGGTTATTAAAGTGAAAAGTATGGATGACAGGCTCAATAGAACATATACTATATATTTATATATATATATATATATATATATATATATATATATATATATATATATCTATATATATATATATATATATGTATATATATATATATATATATATATATATATATATATTATATATATATATATATATATATATATATATATATATATATATTTGCCCGCAGAAAGTGACAAATAATATATCTAAACTGAGTGGATTGTTTCAAATCACACATTTATTAACAAGTTGTAGCTGAAAGCCTGCTGGAAGTCCTACAGTCCCAAACTACCTGTGCATATTTTATAGCAGGCTCAGGACTCAGGCTTTTTTTGTAAGTGATGTATGAAGTAACATGTGATGGATGCTAGGTTTTTCTATTTTACAAGGAATGATTTTTGAATTACAGAAGAAGACATGCATCTGCTTTTAGCTTACATATGTAGCATGAATATTAATACATGTTATAAGCCTGTACTGAAAATTGATGTGTGATGAGGAACATGTGCAGGAAAAAGAATTAACTATGTGGCAGTAGAAGGGAGTACTTAAAATGTTGATGTCTGTTTTGTGGACATAGTTTGGTTGACGAAAGAGAAGGCTGACAGGTTTGTAAGATCAACAGTCACTCAGTTTGGGGAATATGCCCCTCCCTGAGGTAGTGTGTGATCTCAGGTTTAGTATAAATAACCATTAGGGAACGTGGGGGGCACAGGGGTCCCCTCTGCAAAAACAATGTTTTACATTTACATGTTTTGAGGTAATATTTGGAGTATGCACACTGTAGTATCAACATTGCTTATGTTGATTTGGAGTTGTCAGTGTTCACAGGTTCACAGATATATACTAGGCTAATGACCACAGGGGACTTCATAAGCCTAGCCATGCAACCCCCATGAGTTTCTCTGTCTAAGAGGTTATGCTAAGTGGTGTATGTTAGTTAGGGTATGATTTAATGGCTGCCTCTACTCATAAGAGACAAAGGCGTCAGACCAGAGGGGAATTTCTGATTTCCCAGTCATTGGTCCAGGTTGCACTTGAATAGCGTTAGGGAAGGGCTCTGCTCCACATGGATGGGAAGCCTATTCCAGAGAGTGTGGATTCTATGAGATATGTACCTGTCCCTTCAGCATGTCCTACTTAAGTCACAAACAAAGTTTGGATCCTTAGGCAGAGTAGTTCTGGTGCTGTTCATTTTGCAGATATGCAAAAGGTTCCTCATAATGGATCCAAGGATGCCTTGTATACCAGGCATAAATCACCTGTCAGCAGTCTGTAGGAAACAGAGTATAGAGATATGGCTTTTAGAAGATATGAACAGGACATTGGGTTTACACCCTGCATTCTTTTTGTCAGTAAGCGCTGTGTATGTTAAAGTTGTTGCATGTGCCTGGCCAGGAACATACAGGAAAGGGTATTATACTCAAGGATGAGTCTGACGATGGCTGAGCACAGTGGTGTGATGACTTCCCTGCACCTAGCTACCATGCCCTTATTTAAAAGCTGAGTGAACTAGAAGGATTTCCATACAACCTTGCACACATGCTGCTCAAAAGCCAGGTTATTGTCTACAGGAGTCCCCAAATCACTGACTAATGTGTCTACTTTCATTGGTATTTTATCAATGAAGTAGTTTCCCTGGGTGGCCAACTTCTGAAAAAGTGCTATTGTGCATTTCTTGGCACTGTTTCTGTGAATAATTCTGCAAAGGCTGCTATATTATCTGAGTTTGGAGGAGCCTGAAATTTTGGCAGGTTACCCTTTAATGAAAGGTAGTTTGCCTTGGTGTAGTTTATAACTGTTAGAGGGTTTGCTGGAGTTACAGAACTGATTCTTATTTCGAAGGAGATGGCTTTGTGATCTGACCTTACTAGAGCAGACAGAACAGTGGGTGAGTGCAACATCCCCCAATATTTGTAAGTATAAGGTTCAATATGTTTGTACCTCTAGTAGGCATATGCACGAACTGGTGCACAGTGTTTGCATTTACAAAGTCTAAAAATCTGCACCTGCAAATTTGGTGCCATGTCGGATTCCTAGTCTATAGAAGGTTAATAAAAGAACACCATGAGTATGTTACTTAGTTGAGTGGTAAGTGAATCCAATAATTATAAGAATAAGCTATGGGTTTCATAGGACATAGAGGGTGACCTATAGCTTGCTAGGATATGGTATGGGACTTTGTCTATGGTAATCTGAATATGGAGGAACTCCAGTGCATTACCCTGTTTAACCAGCCTAGAAGTATGTTTGTTAATGTAGATAGAAACACCTCCACCTTTAATCCCTGTCTGTGCAGTTGCTGATCTAAATGTGTGGAATGCACTGAATTTTTGACTGCCAGGTTATTAAACCATGTTTTTTTCGGTATCTGCACATATGTCCACAAGGTGAGGAGAGCTTGAGGGAGTAGAGTTTATTGTTTAGACTCCAGTGTTGACATTTGGGAGCTTCAAACATATATACGCATGCATATATGGAAACACATAAATATATGTGTAATATATAAAATATCTTGCATTATAGGTTTAGGGAATGTGATACTCAATCAGTTGCAAATCTCAGTGTTAGGAGTCTATATAGAAAGATGACAAAACTTCAGACTCTCCACCAACTTAAGCATTCTGATATTCGTATTGGTTCTGAGACACGGTTTTAAGGCAAAGACAGTACTCCTATAATAGGGTGCCATCTATCTTGCCTTCAGGCCTCATGTAAGTACGGGGAAGTATTTATATATTTGTCAGAAACACCATAACCTCAAGTCAGATTACTACAGTTGAGCAAAAGCTTCTAGAAATTCAAATCACTGTTAACAAAGCCAACTATTAAGTACCCCTCTTCAAACAACAAATCAAACTGTACTTCCAAAATCACTGGCTTTGCTCATACAGTAAACCAGACTAACCTCTCTCCCCCCTCTCCTGACCTTTAACCCTACCTTGTACTTACTACCTACCATATACCTCTTCCATTCCCTTGAATTCACTCTATGCTCTAACCTTTTCTCTCCCATATCCCCTTGTTTGTCTTTCTTTTCCTCTCACCTCTTGACTTCTGTCTCTTCCCTCTCTTCTTACATTACTTTTTTTTTCCTCCTTCTTCTCCACCCACCTGCATTTTTTTTCTTATTGTAGTAGGAGCCTTATGGTATAGCCTGTTTGTAAATAGCAAGAAGCCTGGAAACTGTCCTATCTCTAGTCAGGACTTCTATTGATGGTGTGCCCTATTTTTTGTTAATTTTAAGTTTATCACCAAGTTTTTTATTACCAATTTTAAATTTGTTTTATTACTCATGTTTGTTGTACTTTTATTCTATGTGTTTATCAATTATATGTCTCATTGTTATGTTCTATGTGGAGCTTTTCTCCCCGGGCCTCTACTGAAAATGGAAATATATCCAGCTAGACTAGCCCGGTCAACAAATGTAAAATAAATAAAAATTAAGTTACTGTTAGGTAGAGAGTCCATCAATACTGAATAATCATGGAAATTAACACAATGAGGGGGTTAAATATCAAATCAAATACCTTCTTGTTAGTGGACTTCGATTACCCAAGTACTGAATTACTTTCTTATACCTCCAAACAAGGATATGCTTTCATTTCCTAGATCTTTTTAATGACAACGCACTGGGGCAAATTGCAAAACTACCCAGAAGAGGCTCATAATATCCCAGAAATTATACTTATCAAGCTAAGTTCTGCTTGTATTCTTGGTTAAATCTGACTAACAATCACTAATATTTTAATTTTTATTCAAATATAAGGGCTTACAATGAAAAATGTTTGAAATTCCAGAAGAATTAACTTTTTGCAGGGATGCAACCCCCCCCACACACACACACAAACACTGTATGATGTGCCCTCCATACCCCCACACTCCCAAAAGAAACTCCAAGATAGATATACCTGTGAGAAATGCTAATATTCAGAGAAATGGGATTTTCATTCCTGGATTCTGCATTCTGAGTCCTGACATTTCAAATGTCTTCTTTTAGGCCTAGTGGTAGCAGCCCAGTGTAACAAAACACTCTTTAGGAACTACATGCCCAGGAAACAGCTACTTCATCTTGTAAAGCACTAGGCAAAATTCCCATCAATCTCCTGCAAATAGACCAAACTGAGGGATCTGCTGCACTCACCTCTGACTCTTATCAGCACCAGAATAGCAGTATAGAAAATGTAGTGCCCACCTGTCCTAAATATAATAGTAAATACAGAAATACACCTCTCTAGTGGAACACCTTTAAAAATAAACATGCAGAAAAAGGAAAATAATGAAATTCTATGAATCCCCATCCCCTTTACTAAAGAGTGAAGTCAAACAGGTCATCAAGGAACTTAAGAGGGCTAACAGTACATGTAAAACTGAGTATGAGCTTAAGGTCACTACAGATCATTGCAGCAACTACAAATATTTCTTCATTTATGTCGGGAGATTAATGAATAATGTCCAGCAATGCACTGAGTTCATCCATAATAATTCACATATATAATGTCCAGCAATGTGCTGAGCTCATCCATACCAATTCATAGATTCTGATCCCAACTATATGGTCAATATATTGCAAGAGAAATTTAATACATTTACCCACCTTCTCACATTGCTGTCCCTGAAAATGTAGCTTTAACAGAAATCATTCTAAACAAGTCTTAGAATCCCTGTTAAAATCTAAAGTACACACTATCTGCATCTCTTCTTGAAATGTTCAGTGTCACTCAATCCTCACAATTTATGCCTGATGCTTAAAGAACAGCTATTGTGACTCCTCTTCATTGAATGCAACCCCTTTATGGACCAGGTAGTTATACATCTGTCTCACCAGCATTGTATGTAAAGTCATAGAATGTATCATAGCTGAACTCATTTATATGGACATAGGAAACTTGATCTAGATGTAAATTAATGTGGTTTTGTGAAGGGCAGGCCCTGTCTTCAGAAAGTTTAAGTTTCTTTATAAAAGTTACTTAGTTTGTGGACACAAGTCACACAGTGCACTCTGTTTGTCTCAGTCTGGCAATGCTTTTGACATTATCTCCCCTTATTGATATTAATGAAAGATCGGGCAGACCTGATGTAAACTCCTATGTTGTCCATTACATTACAAATTGTCTGTTAAATAGATCCCAGCTTGTGAAAGATGCTGGTACTGTGTCTGAATAACACTGTTGTTTTGGAAACCACAGTGATCAATGCTGGGACTTCTCGTTTGTTATTTATTTTGCAGATATTCCAAACTAATATCCCAGAACTGTGGTTGAGTAAGTTTGCTGGGTAATATTATGTGCAACTACGCAGCACTGTGTTGCACAACACATGAGCACATGGACCAACTATATTACTACTCGACTAAACCTCACTGAGTGACCAGGGATAACTCAGGCATTGCAAAATGTTGCTGCATGCCAGGAAGAGCAGAAGTTCCCTTTTTGTGTGTACAGAAACTTAATGGATCGCCTCTTGGTAGAGCATGATAGCCAGATGCAAAGATGGATACTTGGCATGATGTTGATGGAATGGTGAGTAAGGAATCAAGCATCATTCATTCTAGTGAGCATAGCGAGCAATGCTGGCATTAGTCCAGTGATCTGAGGTGATGCACACTGAGATAAGTCAGCAATGGGACACATAGCTTCAGTAAAGAAGATCCTGATAGGTACTGTTAGAATTTTACCATCAGAGGTTCTTCTGCTATTTTAACTGTTGCACATATATACTTAAGAACACATCTGTTGTTTTCTAATGGTTGTGGAGCAATATCTGAACACGGTTGGGTGATACAGAAGGCAGAAGAACATCCCAGGCAGTGAGGTATGGATGGCATCTGAGCTAGTCCACGATACAATTCTGCCTCCATTTTGAGAGTATGTGTTGAATCATTTTTTTTCCTGATATGCTACCTTGTATAGGCCAGTTGTGGACAAGGAGAAGGTGGGACTGTGGTCACTTTTGGATGTGAAAAAGTCATTACCTGTGTTTTTTTATCACTAGCCAGCAAATCTGCCTTTTTGCAAGATGCTAATGATTTCTATGTTAAAGTTGATCTAGAGGAGTCATTGCTGCCCTTCTTGCATGCCTCTTAGAAGAGGGCAAGACTGCTCTCCTGAAAGTGAACTGGAGGGATCTGTCCTGGTCTTACAGTGTTATTTGCAGAAGATGGTGACTGCTGAGGTCTGCAGGCAAACTGTTTGCCTACTTTGGCAATGTGTAGCACCTTGTGGCATGCTCTGTGTAGTCACATGGCTGTCAGGATCAGCCTATTGGGTTCCTGAGGAAACAGCTAATCTATAATATTGCCCTCAGGAGAATTCATTACCCTCTGTGCTTAGCCTGGTATCCATCCATCCATGCTTGGATGTAATCTTTTCCTATTCCTAGTATTTTATTTTCCTCATGAGACATTCTACATTTTTTGCTCTTTGTCCAGTTATGCCCATTCTCATCTTCAATTGTCCACAATCTGTATGGCCATGTACATCCATTATATTCCTCACCTTTTGTGTTTATACTACCCCTGTCCATCTGAGACTGTGTTTTATGTTCACCTATCTGCCCCTAATACATGCTCTTCTCCTGCTCTGGTGGTGCACAGGGATAAAGACCAGCCAATGACCAAACCAACCTGGTTTTAATTAGTGGCTCATGTGGCTGACTGAATAGCAGGGAATGGATGAGTGTACCAATCTCAGAGGGTGGGTGGTTACAAAGAAGCTCCTCCCAGCGATTCCTGTTGGAAGCTGGTGACTTTGCATTGAGATGTATTGACCAAAATGGGGAAGGGAGGTGGGCCTGATTGAGCTGCCATGGAGGTAGGGAGATAAGCTGCATGCCAGTTAGTCCAGGATAGGGAAAACTGGCAAATCTAGTACAGATATTCAGCAGTGGGTAGTAAGACTGTAGGATGACACATAGGAATGAAAAGTACTCCAAAATTTGCTCTTCTCCCTATGGCCCATCGACATCAATACTTCACTACCTTCCCCACCTTACCTATTTTTGTAAAGCTTGCAAAAGGGCCTCTTTCCCTGATAAAAGAAGAAAAGTCACTACTATGTGTTTTACTTATTTATTTATTTATTTACATTTGTTGACCGGGAGTGTTCGACTGGAAGTAGGTCCATTTTCAGCGGAGGCCCGGGGAGAAAAGCTCCATAGTTAAAATAAACAGACAGTAGTTACATTGGATTACATAGAGATTAACAATTTAACATAGCAATTGATTACACACATATTTACAGATGAAGAACATAGTACAGTATAGTATATGTGTTTTATTCTGTTTATTTCTAACCTCCCTGTTTCCTTACTACCCAATTTCCTACCCATTTGTTTGATGAGCATGCATTGGCAGTTTACCGTGTACACCTACAGTCATCTGCTTTATGGCTCAAATTATGTCTTTCTTGTGCTGGAGAAGCATGTTGTGTAGCTGTACATAGCTACAAAACATGTGTGACCATGCAATGACTCTGTTACACAAGCATGCTTTCATTTTGACAGGTCATGGTGGTCGCATGCCCTAATATAGCATGACTGCAGCCAAAGAGTGGTTTAGGTCTGCTTTTTGATTTTTGCTCCTCATCTTTTTATTGATACACTCCTTTTCTCAAGCTGTTTGCACTATTCAATGTCCAATATATCTGTGCAGCGGTTTACTATTAAAATTTTGAAACAAACTCCGCCGACTGTACTATTGTTGAAAACGGAAGTTCGAAAACGGTACTATCGGTGACAAAAAACAACCTAGGAACCGGTTTTAACATGGGTCGAGATAGGGGAGATGTTTGTAGTCCAGAATAACACTGAACACCTATCTCGACCCATGTTAAAACCCGTTCTTAGGTTGATTATTTGTCATCGATATTACCGTTTTCAAACTTCCGTGTTCGACAATAGTACAGTCGACGGAGTTTGTTTCAAAATTTTAATAGTAAACCCTGTGCAGCATCATCATTCTTCTTTTACTTTTCCATCTACTCCCTTTTATATCTGTATACCCTCTTTATGTCTGAGTTGCACACAATTAACTTATTATAATCTCTTATGACCTGTTTGGTCAATGAATAGATCTCAATTTCAGTGTCCACCACCTGTGTAAAAATTTAAATCTCAGGTTTTTCTAAACACTTGTGAATGACAAGTGTGCTTAAAAATTCATGTGTTTTATCTTATAAAAATTGTATATCTCATGTTTAGTGCTTAAATATCTTAATACTGCTGGTTTCTTCCCCTGAGCTGGACATGAAAATAGCTCACTGAGATCAGTGCTGCATCCTGGCCAACAGATGAATGAAAAATGAATGAATGAATTAATGAATACATACATACATACATACATACATACATAAATTACTTCTGTTCTTCAAGCAGTGACTTTCTCAAAATGAGTATCACTTTTGTTTGAAACCCAGTCTTAGTTTGAAGTTACAGGTGACATCACTGAAATGTATAACATGATATGATGTTATGTCCTTATTTACAGGTTTCTTTTCCACATAGCCATGCTTTTGAAACACTGAAAATTCAAATCTAAGATGTCAAAGACAGTAAGGAAAAGGTGCTGCAAAATTAAAACTGCAAGACCACAGCTATTTTGTTTTATATAACAGGACACTGTGTTGTACTTAGTTCATGTACTAGTAACATGGGGATAGAGTCATATTGCAAACTTATTTGTGCACAGCTTATCTCTCAACAATAAAAATATTAAATATAAGAATACTAAATAAATTAATTGTTATGAAACTTGCATGTGCAAAATCCAATGGATGAGACACAGCTGAAAGTTTATTCACTGTACTCTTTCTGTTGACATACTTAAGAACAGAATGTAAAATGAGAATCATTTATATGTTAAGGAAAACCAACAGTGCTAGAGAATGTGACGCTAGAAACTATCACAAGTACATACATGGAGATTTAAAACATATGTCTGACAAATGGGTGGTCCCTTATAAGAAAACTAAATGCATTTGTGCGGTGTGTAAAACTGTAATAAAACCTATGTATTTTTTGAGCCCCAACACATTTATTTATTGTTATTTATTTAACATTTGTTAGGGTAGTGAGACCAGCTATGTTATATGGGTTGGAGACAGTGGCATTGACAAAAAGGCAGGAGTCAGAGTTGGACATGGCAGAGTTAAAGGTGTTATGATTTGCACTGGGTGTGACAAAGGTGGACAGGATTAGGAATAAGTATATTAGAGGGTCAGCCCAGGTTGGAAGGTTTGGAGACAAAGCCAGAGAGGCAAGATTACATTTGTTTGGACATGTGCTGAGAAGGGATGCAGAGTATATTGGGAAAAAGATGCTAAGGATGAAGCTGCCAGGTAACAGGAAAAGAGGGAGGCCTAAGATAAAGTTGATGGATGTGGTGAGAGAGGACATGCAGGTGGTTGGTGTGACAGAGAAAGATGCAGAGGACAGGAAGAAATGGAAACAGATGATCCACTGTGGCAATCCCTAACAGGAGCAGCCAAAAGAAAAAGAAGAAGAAGAAGAAGAAGATTTGTTTACCAGGGAAGTCTAACTGGGCAAGTTTAGCCATTTTCAGCAGAGGCCCAGTGAGAAAAACTCCACGTAATAACAATGTAACAGTATTTTAAAGAATAGTGAAACACTCAGAGAATGACAGTAATAAATCACATAGTAACACATATTATCACAGTTCAAGTTAGTAATAAAGCTAACGGAATCACTTAATATTTTAGAAGTTACACTTGTTAATAAGAAACCATTCACATACAGCAATGCTTCTTTTTCTTTTTTTCCATTGAGGAGGACAATGAAACAGCTTATAGTAAAATATTTGATCTAAGTTCTGTACCAATAAGCAACTGTGTCAACATGGTGGAGATGTCTTCAGATATAAGAAAATAAGCTGGCAAAGTGTCATATAGCCGGCATCTGTGACCAAAAGATACGCATGGAGAAATAATGGCTCTGTGGCATAACTCTGACAGTTAATTTGGCAATTAGAATTTGTAGTGACATATTACTTAAAGAAATGTTGAAGGCTGCAAAGTCCACACAGTTTACATTCTGCAATAGTAAATTTGATTCTATCAGCTCAAGGTAGACTAATGCAGATGTTAGATGTCAGCAAAGGCTATGTAAAGCTAATTAAATGCCACAGGCATTGCTCTGGTAAGGAACAAACAACAGAATCATCTCCTAAAAGAGAAACCAAATAAGAAAACTAAATTCATGTGTAAACTATATAAAGCAGTTGATATTCCTTCTTTGCTTGCAGTTTTCAATTTTAAGGACTGATGCACGCCAAGTCATTTTATTATACATGCTGGTCTGTGTTTTATGAGCTATTATCTCTAATTACTCAATGGCACAGACTCTGTAATTAGTTAGCTAGCAATTAATGAAGGAAAGTTAAGTGCAGAAGGCAGAACAGCAGGGATAGACTTCAGATAAACAGATATCAAAGTTTATAGTCAAAGTCAAGGGCACTGCTCTGACATTTAGCAAAGGTTCATGAACCAAAAGGCAAACATTTCTTGTATACTTCTTAAATGAGTATAAGACCCCTTATAAATGAATGTTATCATCCACAGTAATACTAACAGACACTTTCTCAAAAGTAGATGTTATAAACAGACAGAATCCCAACAGAAGTATAGAAAGTACAATAAAATCAGTATGTGCATATACTGGTACATTGATTAATTTATAAAGAAAATACATATGTAAGCATGATAAATTATTACTATATTATGATGTCATCATAACTGATTCTCATATTCAATGTATGTCTATAAAACACAAAACAAGCGAGCAAGACCTGAGTTAATATATTCAACTGTGCAAGAAACAGAACAGAGTTTTGACAGAGCTTCAGGTTAGCAGTATCGCATAAAAAATATTTGTTGTTATTGCAATGTTTATTGGATGTGGTTGCTATACCAGATATCAGCCTAGTATGTCAATGCACTCTAACTGTTGTGTCATGAAAACCATTTTTATTCCTGAAATATACTGTGTGCCTTGAATGGCATATTAACAGAAAATGAATGGGATAGGTAGCCATTTGTTGATGTGTAGTTTGGGTACTTTTCCATTAATGGGGCAACACTCAGAATGTGGGGTCAATGTGAATTCATTGCCGCTTATTATTTTTGTGGTTTTAAGTTGCTGTCCATATTCACAGTATTATGGATTTTCTATCCAGATACGGTTTCACTTCAGAAACATGAATTGCTGAAATATAGAATTTCAGAAATTCATGTCCATGAAGTCGAAACATCAAAATAACGAAAGTGCATAAGCGCGAATAGGACTATGTCGAATTCGCACTTATGCATGTACGTTATGTTGTGGAAGTGTTTGGCTGGGATGGTATCTGCAGTTTAAGATGAGTGAGTGTATGTGAGTGTTTTTCTAACTTGTACGAATGGGTTAGGGTAGGGAGGTGGAGGTATGATTGTGTGTGTTGACTGTGTGTGATTATATTTTTTCTTTACTCTTTGTGCGATCTCGGAGTTAGTATATATAAGTAGCGGGTGTGGGGGGTGCAGGGGGGCTTGCCCCACTACATTTGTGTAGTGTAGGTGTGTGTCTGTGTGGTGTTTTGTCATATTTAATTGTTTTGTTTGTGGGTGTTATGGTTTGTGTATTGTGTGCTGTATTGTGTATGTTCGATGTTTTGGTTTCGTGATTGTGAAGTGTCGGTGTTGTGATGGTTTCGGTTTTATACTGCCGAAATGCTGAAATTTGATATTTCAGCATTTTGGTAATATGAAGTGAAACCCCAGATACACATTTTTGTTGAACTGACTTTTAACATTTCTGTAGGAGCACAGCACAAATAAGCATGTGTTTTACACTACTTCCTTTTCATGACCACGTTTAGGATCTTCCTTTCCTGTATGTACACATTTCAAAGGTATAATAACATAAACCATAAAGTTCAGGACATCTTGACAGAAAGTGTAACTGCATATTTTTGTAAAATGATGGTATCTGTCTACAGTCATAACTTAGCAGTTTTCATTTTATTCCATTGTTAGGTTTCTCTGTATGTGCTCAACCTGTTTTCCTCGCTCTCTCTGTAAAAGTACAAAAACCAAAGGACTGAATGAAAAAACGTAAGTTCTGCTTTGCTGTTGTGTGTCATAAAATTACAACTGTGTAGCTTGGAAAGTATCATGCCCTGTCTACAGTTTATAAGTAAGCCACTTCCTGTTAAAAGAATGGCACATCTCAGGCTGAAACCATGCAGGTGCTATAATCTCCAGTTTTTGTAACTATTAGTAAAGATCTTATTAAGATGGTTTCCTTTATTTTAATATATTGTTCTCACAAAATTTAATGGTAGTAATTGTTTTGTTTCAGTCTTGTGAAGTGAAACCTTGTATGGTGCTTTTTCCTCTTGTTTTATTATGAAGCATATTTTTAAAAGAGAGAAAAGGGAAAAAGCTTAGCAAGGCATATTCTGCTGACTATAGCTTTGCTGACTATAGCTTAGTTACGGTGTTTTGTTGAGTGAAGGATGTTACTATGGCATGTGTGGCAACTTGGGGATGTATTAACTGCGTCACAAATACTCATGCTAGTGTTGGACAGTAGAGGAATTGTTTGCTTGAGAAGTGCTGCTGTTTGGGTTTTTTGCAGGATCTTGGCAGATAAGGTGAGTTCTTGTTTTAGGATTATTTATTTCCTTGTAGTTCTATGATAGATGGTTGTGCTGATTTTGTTATTTAGGTTGAGGAAAGGTTTGAGAGTGGGTGGTTGTTGTGGATTTGTCTTGTCCTGTTTGTGGTTATTGGTCTGTGAAAGGATGGCTTGTTGTATTCCGACGATTGCATAGCCTTCTTGATTTGTTGGGAAGTTATTGGTCTATTGTTGAGTGTGGATCTGACCTAGGGCGGGGTGTGTTTGCACTCTGTTTGGAACTGGCTTTGATGGAAGAGAGCTTAAAATCTTTTTTCTTTTTCTTTTTATTTTTTTATTTTTTTATTTCGTGTGTGCTTTGTACAATCTGTGGTGAGATGGCAGTTATGTAATCCGAATGGTTTGAGATGCTTCTAGAGATTGGAAGATAGATGTGACTTGTGGCTTGTTCGCATTGTTGCCTTCTTTTCAGATGAGTGGACATTTTGCCTGTTGGCCGTTTAACAGTTTGTCCCCATTTTCATTTACCCTTTTCAACACATGTTCATATTTGTTAAACTCCTTTGTCCCGATTGTCAGTGCGTGTATGTTGAGAGATACATGTGACAAAATCAATAGTACTGTGAAGACAAACAGAAACTTAAAACCAGAAAAGAATGACATTTTGAGTGTTGCCCCATTAATGGAAAAGTACCATAGTTTGTTATGTTTACATAAAAATTATACATTTCCTGCAAAGAGCTTACATTGTAAGTAGATGTGCACTACAAGTAACTCCCATTAACCTCTACTTACTTTGACTCTGTGTGTAAGTGTGGGCACTCTTGCATATGTTTCTGCAAGGGAGATTGCACAAAGTGAATGTCAGATTTAATTTATGATTATAGAAAAAGATTCTGTATGTCACCAGGGACTAAAAGTAATAGCCATGCTTAAGGAAGTATCACCAGTGTGCCAACTCACTCAGTAAACACAAAGCTAATTAGCGTTATGACTGCTGGAAAACCAATGGGGAAAAGAGAAGACTTGTTTGGATTCCCACTGTAGTTACTCATCCATTTAAATGTAATTGCTATATCCTGGTGTTCTGGTTATTTCCCTCACCACAAACTTTCAAACTTTGTGTAATTTATTAACATAACACAGGTGGAGTAGACTAGTAATTGTTTAACGATCAGTCTGATAAGGAGATACCTGGTTTGATCCCCACCATTACCACAGGTTGTAATGGAGGCAATCATTTGGTATAGGTTGTGTCAATGCCAACTCAGGAATAACAGTAATCCAAACCGTATTAAATATATCAATTGAAAAGAGAAGCACATGAATATATGTATTACTCTTGACTTAAAAATGTAAATGCAGAGATCATTGCCTTGTAAAAAGGAATTAAGTTTTTATTTTAAGAGGCTCCAAGAAACTTGGAAGGGATACGCTCATGCAGATGGTCATAATATGTTCCTATCTTAATTTATTTCCAAAGGTACATCCTATCTGATTCCTGCTTTACTGTAGCTGTGCATATATAGCTGAAGGCAATGAGATATATACTTAGGGAATGAATATTTGTATTTGGTCAAAGAGATAAATCTATGTGTAGATACAGTGGCAGGAACTGACTTCAAAGCAAGGGGTGCTTCAGGAAACAATTGAATTTTGGCTCTATTATATCAGGTCAATGACCATTACCTGTGATCAAACAGCATACACGCATTAATTCACTTTCATTCCCAATATGTACCCACTCATTATGGCCATTTAATTGACTATACATACCTCAGATATTTGACTGCAGCCAACAAGCCCAGCCTTTAAATGAAATGGAGTAATAAATAAGGGACTCTTTGCACCCCTTCTGCTTCACAGTAGTCCCTCCTGCACATCTCCAGAGTTCCTCACCTGTTTCTCCTCATTCTGGCCTACACACAATCAGTAAAACAGCCCCTGCACCCAACCCAACTACTAAAGTTATCTTTATACAGTCAGTAAGCCCCTACATGCAGCAATTAAAGCTACCTTTAATCACTGTGTACACTTCAGATATTAGATTAAAATAAAATAAAATAAAAACTTATTGGCCACAGTAATTGTTTTAAGTCTAACACACACTCACATACAAACACACTCACAAGCACACTCATGCATGGTCATCAATTACATCCACTTGTATGTACACCTAAGATATCTGACTGCAAAAATGAATCAATAAACATATGAATAACTGCCCATATGAATTTATACTTGCAGCTCACTGCTGTCAGACTACAGTGTGCAACCTGCTACAACCCCAGTTACATCTCAACTATCTAGGGAAAAAGATGATGGACAAAAGTTGAAAATTAATTACAGCTACTGCCTTAATACAAGAAGAAACTTGCTAGAATAACATACTTTGCATTAGCATGAAGCATGTACTTGCACACACATTCACACACACACACACACACACACACACACACACACACACACACACACACACACACACACACACACACACACACACACACAATTACAGCCACTTGTATGACTACCTCAGATGTCTGAATGAATATTTATGTATACATGTATTTATCTTTTTATTTATTTGAATTTAACTGGGGTAAAGCACTAAAAATTGTAGTAATATATTACAAAACGTAAAGTACATATAACTATAACATTCTTGAGATTATAAAATAATTATTTTCTTATATAACTGCTGAGAATATACAGGAATATATATAGTAATAGAGATAAACATACATATATGAAATTTCCGAGCAGGTTTATTAAACATGCAATGTACTGTTATGAACAGTTATAGACAAATTAATACATCTTTTAATAGAAGTTTAGATAAATGCTTGAAACTGCTTATAATACAGACCTAGACTTTGAAGTACTTTAGCAGTGTGTTACTATGACAAAATTTTTAACTACTGATCGGTTAAAACAGAGGGAATAGAGAAGGTGTTAGCAAGGGGGAGACTATAGCTTAGTTAATGCAATGTAAGACTTTGTGTTGGTATTTTGCCATTTTAGAAGGAGCATTTTCAATAAACAACTGCAATAAATACATAAATAACTGCCACAAGTGAATTTACTTCTCCACTTAATGTAGGGACAGCTATTTGCTTTATAAACTTAGAAGCTTGCTAGAATAACAGGCTTTGCATTAGCATGCTTTTTTGAAGGTTGATAAGTCTGAAACACAAATGTCCATGTGACCCACTGCTACCTCCCCTTCACCCGTACATTAAAACGTCTTAGCTAAACAATCAGGGAGAAAGCTATAAATACTGGGAGAAAAAGGACAAAACTTAAAGACAGATATTGCCTTTATATACTTAGATATTCACTGGAATAAAAGTATTTGCAATAGAATGCATATTTTGAAGGCTAAAAAGACTGAAATTCAAATAACTGCATTATTTGTTGCCTGCAAGTTTTGACAAAACATAATGTTAGGCAAAATCAAGAACAACTGAGAGCTTATATGTATGTGTATGTGAACTTTTATATTTATATTTGTGAGCATATTCACACACACACACACACACACACACACACACACACACACACACACACACACACACACACACACACACAAAAGGATTCACTTCAGAAGACTGAAAACTTACAATCTTGAATTTCCTAAGACTGAAGAACAAAATCCTGAAAACTCAAAATCCTGAATACCAAAAGACTGAAAACACACAAGATACATATACTGACTACAGACAATACAAACCATATTACTTTCCATCAAGTATAAGCAGGAAGGCAAGCCCCCCTGCACCCCACCTTGTGCTGCAGCCCCCACACCCCCTGATATTTAAATCTATCAACTCCGAGATTGCACTTCACCACACTATCATGAGTTATGTTGTAGTATAGCAAGTTAAAGTTAAAAGGGAACATTACTAAGGTTACAACAGGCAGTCATGAAACATGTGATCATATGTTTGCCATTTTATTCTGTGGAGTGCAATCTTGGAGTCGATATATTTTAAGTAGCAGGCAGTGTGGGGGGGTGCAGGGGGTTTGCCCCCCCCCCTGCTCATACTTGGTGAAAACTGCTATGCTTTGTCTTGTATGTGTCTGTGTGTGTCCTTGTACTGTAATATTGTCATTATTTATATCCTGTGTGTTTTCAGTCTTTTGGGATTAAGGATTTTGAGTTTTTAGGATTTTGGGCTTCAGTTTTATGAAATTCAAGATTGCGACTTTCCAGTATTCTGAAGTAAATCCACACACACACACACACACACACACACACACACACACACACACACACGCACACACGCACACACGCACACACGCACACACACACACACACACACACACACACACACACACACACACCACCACCACTCAAACAAACACACATACACCTACCTAACTACACTACTACAAACAAAACAACACACGCAAACACAACATAACATGTAAGCACACCTACCTATAAGCAGGGGGGCAAGCCCTCCTGCACTCCCCATGTGAGAGGCTGCACCCCCCGCACCCTGCCTACTTATAGATGCAATGGCAATAACCCATCCACCATAGAGAATTTCTTCTGCTGGGCCAGCTCTACATATAGTCAAGAAACTATTATTATAGGGGACTTTAACCTGGACTGGTCCTCCCTCACCTCAAATATTCCAACTAATTTTATCGATCTCCATGCCTTTCATCAAACTATAAACTTCCCTACTAGGACTGACACGCCTGGTAAAGGCAATCTATATTGGACTGGACCTTAACAAATAAACCCTCCTACTGTTAACATTCTATATGTTTCCCAGATAACCTAAGTGATCACAATCCCACCTGCCTAATCAGACAGCATATCTATCCAAGTAAAAACATTCCGTACAAATGTATATGCAACAAAAATAATTTTTCACCAGAAATCTTTATTAGTCTTCTACAGAAATGTGACTGAACCCCACTCAAGCACCTCCAGCTTGATCAAGCAGTTACATAGTTTAATGACAAATTCCTAACTATTTTAGATAACCTAGCTCCACTAAGAAAATTCTGTACCAAATCAAAACACTTACCCTGGCTTACCAAAGAGACCAAGAAACTTCTTAAACTATGGGATAAAACCTGATACTACTATCTAAACACTAAAAATTAAACAACTCTGATCAGCTACCAGCAATTGCTTCACCAAGAGAAAAAAAAACAAATTAAGCAAGACAAAAAAGCTTACTATACAACCGCTCAAAATAAGTTCCAGCATAATCCTCAGAAGTTCTGGAAAACCATTAATAACCTTCTAAAACCAGGCCACATTTTAACCCCTGCTCCCTACACTTCCAACTCCAATGATAGCATAGCCTCTCAGTTTAACTCTCATTTTATTAACTCCATCTTATCCCTGGTACATAACAACAATAACAGCCCCTTACTCATACCTACACACACACACTGCAAATAACCTCAGCTCATTCTCTTTTAAACCTGTACAAACTAGCACCATTAAGAAGTTACTATCCAAAATCAAACCCTCATCACTCACAGTAGACCAACTTCCCAGTGAATTCCTTAAAATAGCAAAAGACGCTGTCTCTGTTCCAGTCTCCATCCTAATTAATCGTCCTATTACCAAACAATACATCTCTAAGCTATGGAAAATTTCATATACCATCCGACTTCACAAAGGTGGTATATCCACTGAACTCAATATCTACACACCAATAGCCATTCTCCCCTGTGCAAAAATTTAAGAAAAATGCATATATGCACAAATATTCCAATACCTTCTAAACAATGATCTGCTATCTTTATCCCAGCATGGTTTCAGACCAAAATACAGCACTACCACTGCACTTGTCAGTTTTACTGATACAATTAACCAGCTCAGAAATACCGGTCTCCAAGTATTAGCTATATTTCTTGGCATGTCAAAAGCTTTTGACACAGTCTCTCATCAGGAACTCTTAATGAGCTAGCAACCCTAAACCTATCACAATCTGCTCTCTCTTGGTTTAGAAGCTACTTAACAGACCATCAACTGGCTGTGAAATAGCATAATCAACTATCTTCTCTTTTACCTGTCACTGTAGGCATACCCCAAGGGTCAGTACTTGGCCCACTACTTTTCTCTATCTTCACAAACTCTCAACAGCTACACAAAGTGCTTCTGTCATACAATATGCTGATGATTCTACCCTTATTTGTTCAACTCCCTCTATATCTGCACTTCTTCTAAGAACTCAGACTGCCTTCAATGACATAGAAAACTATCTCTCCAACTCTCAACTTATATCCCAATAAAACTAAGCTCATGCTCTTTACCAGCACCAAACTATCCAATACTTCACAGTCTTTCACCATCTCATCCTCTAATAATACTATTATTGAGCCAGTGGAACCCACTAAGCTCCTAGGGGTGATCATAGATAATAACCTTAGGTCTGACAAACACCTTGCAGTAAGTTTGACAAACACCTTGCAGTAACTTTCAAGAAAGTAATTTTAAGCTAGGCTCCCTTTACAGAATCAACCCCCTGTTCACTGAACCCACTAGACATGCCATAGCCACAACCCACCTTCTTTCTACTCTTCTATATGCATCCCCAATTTTACAAACCTCAGAAAATCTGAGATAAACAACCTCAAATCCTGCTATAACAAGATAACAAGATTTGCCTCAAACCTCCCATTCAGATCTCACGATTGTAACCCACTGAAGTTCCTAAAATGGCTTCAACTTCCCAATCTACTTACCTTTAACCAACTAAATTTCACCCATTCTGTATCCGGGTCTATATTAAATCAGCAAACACTTAGAATAGTGAATGCTGATTTATCAACCCTTAAAGAGCCAAACCCGAAAATCTCTAAGACACGGAACAGCGATTTTTTCCCAGGGAAAAAATTGCTCTTCCACAAAAAAAAAAAAAAAAAAAAAAAAGAGGTCAAAACACAAAACAAAGTGTGGGGCTTTGCCCCCAACACTCCCTACTTAAATATAACAATTCTGAGATTGCACCACAGTGGAGGAAATGGAAAAGTCCTGAAAATGGCCCAGTGATTTTTTTTTCCCTGCGAAAAAAATCACTGTTCCTTGTCTTCGGGATTGTCAGGTTTCACTCTTAAAAGGTCGATAAATCAACTTTCGCTATTTTGAGCATTCGCTGATTTACTATAGACCTCCATATTCTACCACCCTAGCAACTGCCCTGCACTCAAAGACCTTGTTCATTCTTACTCTTGCCCCCACTCACTAAGGTCCTCCAATAAAAACCTTCTGAAAGTTATCAAATCTAATAGTAACTATGGAGACTCGCTATTTTCTTACCAAGTAGCTAATTTATGGAACTACTTACCTCAAGAAATTCTTAATAGTGCCTACAACTCCACATTTAAACAACTTCTTAAAAGAACACCTTAATAAAAACTGGTTTTGCTCCTGTACTAGTCCCTGCTGATAATAGGTCCTTAAAAATATAACCTTTCCACCACTCACTAACTACTGCTGAACCTCTTTTCATTCTAGCCACCTATTATCTAGTCTGCCTCTCTCTGTCACTCTCCCACAGCTCTGCTTTTTTCCTCTTTACCACCTATGAAAACTTTTCCATTAACAACACCATACTTTTAATTTCCTATTCCCTGCATCATGTACTGTTCTTGTATGTATCCCATTCTATTCTCCTTTATTTTTCTTTTTTTCATTCATTGCCTAGTATTAGCCAGTTATATTATTTGTTATGACTGACTTCTTTAACTTCTGTAATATGTTATAAATTAGCCTGCCATATTAATGTTGAAAATATCTCCTTGTTGTTTTTGTAAATTCTTATTTTGTTAACTTCATTGCTTACAGTTTTTCTCCCCAGGCCTCCGCTGAAAATGGGACCATGACCCAGTCAGATACTCCCGGTAAACAAATGCAAAATAAATAAATAAAATAAACAAATACATATTTCTTGTGGTTTTGAACTCTGATGTCAATGTGAATATATATTTAGTATTGTCTTGTTATTTTATTATTTATTATTAAATAGATTTAAACCTTTAACTGTGGCTGATCTGTGTAGAGATATTTAAGTTTTGAGAGTACTTGCATATTTATTTGGTGACACTGTGTGGGTCACTCCTGATAGCCTTGGTCTTGGTCAAACTACCATTTGTATTAGTATTAATATTACACAGTAAAACAAGACACCCTTTGTTAAGGGCCTTAAAGTAGCTGATAAGGGGTTCTGGTGGCAGTGATAACTACCTTATAGACTGGGCAGAAGGGGTCATAGCTAGTGAACCTGTGCCAGCCTTTTCCAGATATGTTTGTGTGTAAAAAAAATCTCCAAGAGTGTGTGTTTCAGCTACTTGAGCAGGAACACAAAGCACTGGTTGGACAGACAGAGTGTTGGAGGACTTGGCTTGGACCCCTGGCTGAGGACTCAACTCTATAGCTGGGCCAGAGGAGAGTGTTATTGGGGATCTGGAGAAAGAAAGAGAAACCAGCCCCAGACTGACTGTGGTGTCTGTGTGCTCTTAAGGGAAATTGCACTAGATGCAGTGAGCTGCATCTGGAAATACTGTGGGTGTACCTGTCACCCTCCCAATGAACATTCCCCTGCTGTTGCCAGTGGTGAGAACGAAGGATCCTTGATTACTGGTCCAGCGATGGGGCGTCTATATCTATATATATATATATATATATATATATATATATATATATATATATATATATATTTATATTTGTTGACCGGGAGTGTCCGACTGGACGTAGGTCCATTTTCAGCGGAGGCCCGGGGAGAAAAGCTCCACAGTTAAAATAAACAGACAGTTGTTACATTGGATTAAATAGTGATTAACAAATTACATAGCAATTACTTACAACATATTTACAGATGAAGAACATAGTACATCAGTAGACAACTAGAAACTTTATCTGTGAAGTACATAACAGACATTAACAAATGTTACAAGAAGAAGTTCCTGCTGTATAATAAGTACTGACTTATGAGCATCTGAGCTTGCTATAATCAAGGTAGTTAGTGGAGTGGAAAGAAAGGTAGTGGTTGGATGGGGAGGGTAATATTAGAGTGGGAGTTGCAAGGGCATAGCCAGCATGTTTTTAGGTGTGCTTTTAGTCAAGTTTTGAAGTGGGTGCATGATGGTATGGAGGTAATTGTGGGTGGGAGGGAGTTCCATAATTTGGCTATGGTGCAAGAGAATCGTGCTTCACCAGCAGAGTTATTGGCTTTAGTGATCTGCAAGTGATTTTTATTGCTGGATCTTACTGGTCTGGTGGTGCAATAGGGTTGGAGTAGATTCTGGAGGGATGGGACATTTAGTGGATGATTTACTAGTTTGTGGGCAAGTGAGAGTTGATACCATTGAAGGAGGTGAGGGAGTTCAAGCCAGCCCAGTTCAGCAAGTGAGAGACAGTGGCGACTATGGTAGGATGCCCCTGTGGTGAATTTGGCGATTTTGTTGTAGCAGGTCTCTAGCTTGTTTAAATCGCATTGCCTTAGGTTGGTATATATTGGACAGGCATAAAGTAGGGTGGGAATTTGCTATTGAAATCTTTGCTGCTTTGGTGAGACGTTGCTTATATCTGTATAACACTCCTAGTTTATTGTGGACTTTTTTATGGTCAAGGATATGTGAATGTCAAATTTTAGTTTATTATCTATTTCCACTCCTAGCAATTTGGTGTGTTCAGTTGGGTATATAGTGGTGTTGTCTTTTGCTGTGATGTTAAAGTGAGAGTTGTTTTGAGTATGTTTGGTGGGTTGGAAGATGAGTAGTTTAGTTTTGTTTGGGTTGAGTATTAATTGGGCATCGGATAACCGAGTTTCAACAGAGGGAAAGGCTTCTTGTGTGACTTTTTGCAGTTTGGGTAGGGACTGGGCTGAGCAGATGATGGTTGAGTCATCTGCGTATTGTATGAGTGTGCCATGTTTGGTGGCAGAGGCTAGATTATTGGTGAAAACAGAGAAGAGTAGGGGTCCAAGGATAGATCCTTGGGGAACCCCTATGGAGACAGGTAGTTGGGGAGATATGTCATTCTGCCATACAACGGATTGTTGGCGGTCAGACAGGTAACTCTGAAACCAGTTGGTGACAGATTGTGAAAAGGATAGGTTATTGAGGACAGAGGTAAGTTGTTTGTGTGGGACCATGTCAAATGCTTTAGATATGTCTAGGAAAGTAGCAGAGGAGAGATAGCCATTGTTTTTATGCTGTGGGATAGTGTTAGTAAAGGAGAGTAAGGCAGTGGTGGTGCTATGGTTTGGTCGGAAACCATACTGAGTATTGGAAAGGAGGTTGTTAGTAAGGAGGTAGTCTGAGCCCTGAGAGTGTATGCATCTCTCTAGTATTTTGGAGAGTGGAGAGAGAATAGCTATGGGGTGGTACTTGGTTAGTTCTGTGGAGGGTCCGCCTTTGTGGAGGGGAATTATATGTGATACTTTCCACAGTGTGGGAACGTAACTTTCTGACAGAGATCGGTTAATCAAGATGGATACTGGTTAGGCCAGAGCATCAGCTGTGATTTGTAGGTGTTCACTTGGGAGGTTGTCTGCTGCTAATCTGGTGGGCTTAAGTTTAGTTAAGAGTTTTTTTTATGTTGGAGGTAGGTACAGGAGAAAAAGAGAAGGCAGTGGGGAGATTACTAGTTGAAGGTGTGGGTTGGAGGGGAGGGGGGTTGTGTTGTTTAGCTAGTGATGGTACGGTTTGTGTGAAGTGTGTGTTGAATGAGGTAGCAATATTTTCTGAGGAGTGAATATACCTATATATATATATACACACATATAGATATATAGATATATATATTTATATATATATATATATATATATATATATATATATATATATATATATAGAGAGAGAGAGAGAGATGCATAGATGTAGATATAGACCCCCCCAACACACACACACACACACACACACACACACACACACACACACACACACACACACACACACACACACACACACACACACAAATAAGTTGTTACCCTCCTACCTGCTGTTCATAGCAGGCATAGTGCATGTCAAAAATTTGATTACACTTACTTTCATTTTTAGTCTCATGCTGACTCAGTCACCTGAGGTGGCCTTATCCAAAAGGAAGGGTTTCCCACTGCTTCATGAAGTAGCCCAGTGAGACATTCATTGAGCAACATTTCTGACATCAACAACAGAAATGAAGAGCTGTACAGACAGATGAAGTAAGAGTAAAACAGCCTGGCATGTTTTTTAATTGATTGTGTCTGAATAGCTGGAAAGGACGTGCGGATATACAACATCAGGGAGAAAACAGAAATTCAGAAAGTCAACTATTATTCTTAATTTAAAAATAGTAGGCAACTTTCTGACATTAAAAAAAAAATTACTGTTTTTTAACTGAAGGTGGACAGCTGTAGCCCAGCACTCAGTACCACAAAATACCCCTGAATCAACAACATGTATTATATAAGGTTAGATATAAGATTAGTGACTAGTTAAGCACTAGCATCATGTTCAGTAATGACATACAGAAGTGTTGGGTTATTGCTGAGTTCACTGGAGGAGAAAGTAACATAAACATATGACAGGTTTTGTTTGGAAAGGTTTAATGCACAGTAAATAATGCATAGGGGCTTTATGATTGAAAAAATACAAGAAACGTGTTCTGTGTTTCATCTTCTCAAATATATTTTCTTATTCATCCAGCAGTAGGAAGACTGAGGAATGTTAGACAGACACAGCCTTGGTATGCAAGCAAAGCAAAAATTTTGCCTTTTGCTCCTTCTCCCCTAAGACCATGAAACAGCTTGTTTGCTCAGCTGATCCAGTTGTTCATTTCAGGGTAAGTCCCATATCTTTTTGTTTATATATTATGTGAGATGTGAAAGGAGAAGTTCTGCCATCATCCACTGGGTATCAAGTGATATTTATATTACATCTTAATATTTCCCAAAGCATAAGGGCTTGCATGCAATAGGTGTCTAGGGATGTTAAGCCTCCTCTTTCTCTGAGTGGTGTCCTTACAATTGTCCCTTTCCCCAAAACAACAAGCACCACCATTTATTTTCAGAATCTAATTGAAATTCTAAGTAAACATCTTCCTGTGAGATATGCATCCGCAACCCCTCCTACGGCAGCCAAGCAGCCTCCAACATGCTACTCATTTCTCTTTCTCTGCCTGTCGGCAGAAAGCTCATCCAGTCTCCAAGTCACTAATCTAACCCAAAACACAAGTTGCAACTGCAGAATCTGTACGATCTGTAAGAATAGAGGCAGTAGTAATAATAAGTGCAAATCATGCAGGCCATATGAAGTATGACATGCAAACACAGCTGCTTCTTCATGGGGCTTTTACTCAGAAGTGCCAAACCCTTAGTTGTCATGTGGCTCACATCCCATAATACTGTTAACGTTTAACTCATAAAACTGTACAATTTTACATGCAAAGTATGTGATACTTCCAGTATGAGTCATTAATTTACAATGAATTCAAAGATCGCAGTTGCTTGAGAAATCAAGCCAGTGAAGAAAATTTAAATATTTTTTACAGAGGAATCAAGGTCCTGGACCTCTCATGTAGAAAGCAAGCCAGCAAGCCTCTTCCCCTCGTCACAACCCCCAAGCCTAATATCTAGATCTATCTATCTATCTATCTATCTATCTATCTATCTATCTATCTATCTATCTATCTATCAGTGTGTGTGTGTCTTATTGTGATTGAGTATAATATGAATGAATCAAATGTAAGACAATGCAAACTACCACACTATTGAAAACTTACAAAATCAGACCTATTGAGGACTGCCAAAACAAATTATTTTTCTGTTGCAATCTTTAAACTAAATCTGCTCCAGAACATCAGCTTCTAATTTGCCTGATAAGTGGCAGTGTAACAGAAAGTTTTTTTTTTTTTTTTTTTTAAGTTAAGTTGAAGGATTTGAGGCAGGATTAGGGTTAGGCTTTGCCCTGCCACCTCATGCTAACCTTGACCCTAACCCTGCTGTTCACCTAACCTTAACCCTACACCTTAACTTGAAAAAAAATCTTCTGTAACACTGCCACAAAACAAAACAGTCTCAGACAGACACACAATGCATACATACATATACTCTAAAACTATCCTCTTACCTAACCTTTACCCTAACCCTAAAACACAATCACACATACAAACCCCTTCGCTAACCCTTACTCTAACCCTAACCTGTAAACATTCACACACATACTCCACTCTGCAACATTCACACAAACACTCCTCTCTAATATACAACCCACTTACCTGTTAAGACAAAGCACACATCTGATTAAATGTCTGTTTGCTAAGCCTAAGCCAGGCATTCAGATAAACAAATCCTCTGTGGCCCCACACACACACACACACACACACACACACACACACACTGTGCTTATACATATATATATATATATATATATATATATATATATATATATATATATATATATATATAATATACACATATATACATATATGGGTCTACTTCAAATAATCAAATGTTCTCTTTTGTGAAACACTGTCCTCCAAGATGAAAAGAGCACATTTTCAATTAAGCAAATGGGAAAACCAGTGAAGTTTTACACAGGGAATGGCAGTTGGCCAACATTGGAAAATGTTCCCTTTACCTCATTGTAGTGCTATCTCACAGTTGGTATATATAGTTATGGGGGTGTGGGGGTAGGGTGAGGGCACAGCCTCCACCTGGGTGGGTTTGGCATACTGCAGTGTGTGTGAGGCTTGAATGTTGACCAATTGCTTTTATACCCTGTGTAAAAACCTGCTGATGTGAACATTATCTTAACTGAGAATTCACTGTTTTAATCTTGATGAAGGGAGTTTGGAGTAAGTGAGAATTCAAAGCTACATGGTCTCACAAACATGAAGAAGGGAGAAAATGACACCATTAGTGATTTCCTATGGTAAATAATGATCTGTTATTTTAATTTAGATGAGCTGGGGCAGGTTGTATGTCAATGTGCAAAAGAACATCCATATGCTCACAGTTCTCTTTTATTAGAATATGAAAAGAGACACTTGTATTGCTATACTGCATTTACATTTATACAGATATTCCATATGCTTATCACTATATCATTCCTCTCAGACTCTGAACACTTAAAATCATATATCTGGCCTTTAAAAATCATTGCAGGGGGTCAGAAAGAGGACTTCTTTCTTATTTTTTTACAATAGAATGTCTTTGTATACTAGACCCTATATAGTTAATTGTAAGGAGCCTATACAAGGGTTAAGCTTATTTAATTGTTAAATTATATATGCATAAACAGGTCTGACTTTATGACATACATCATTAAATCTTGGAGGTGCAAGGCAAAATCTGAGGGCCAAAATCATAGTTATGTGACTAAATCATAGCGTATAAGAAGTATACGCTATACAATTCATGATACAGACACTTACTTGCCAGAAAAATACAAAACTGTATACAGAGTTCTGATATTGGATAGTTTTCCTTTTTTTTCAAAACAGGTTTATTGTTTTAACATATAAGAGAAATATCATAACAATTTTATACAAGTAATTAAAAATAGGTATTATTATAATATTCAACAAAACAACTAAAGTATTTACAAAGACATCCACTACAATCAGATCAATTAATTAAACTAAAATACCATGCTATTAAAATTAAAATTTTTTTAACAAATTTTGTAAAGTATCCCATACAATAAAATAAGATGTTTTTCTATTTGTTCTAGTCCTAATTGTGTTTATTTCCATATGGCACACTATATTCATAACATTTTTAAATTCATTGAACGAAGGAGGTGTATCTGAAATCCAATTTCTAGTTATTATTTTCCTAGCCACTGCTAGAATAGACCATAACAAGGGAAGCTTAACCTTTTTAACACTTTGAGGTACAGGTGTGTTGAATAATATAAGAGATTTAGAAATAATGAAATTATCTGTAAAAAGAGCCTGCAAAAATTCATTAATTGACTTCCAGTATTCTTTCAATTTTATACAGTCATAAAACATATGAGCCCAGTCAGCATTAATTTCTACATTACATCTCTTACATAGATTATCTTTATTATTTATTTTATTCATCATCAAAGGTGTATAAAAGATCTATGTAAAAATTTCCATGTAGAAAGTCTCCAGACAATGGAAGGCGTAGTTCTATAAGCAGATTCAATATATATTGTTTATCTTGTTGATTTGGTGGGTCCACATTAATAGAAGTGAAATAATTCCAGTATGAATCTACACTGTAAAAGTTTCTTGTCTGATAACTTTATGTATGTATGAAAGTTTACCTTTATCAGAAACTTTATGTTGTAAATTTAATATCAAGTAATCAATCAGTGTTGGAATAAATTCTTTAACAGTTATAGACATTAAATCTATTTTATTAATGAGATGTTGTCTAAAGGTCTGAACCTCTAACCAGCAAGTTTCTCTTAGATCAAATTCTTGTTTTAAGAAATCTAGATTTTTAACTTTATTATCAGATATCAACTGATACCAGTACTTTAGATCATTATCTATAGCTAAATGAGTTCCTTCAGATGTAGATGACAAAAGCATACCCTGAGTATACATTATAGGAAATACAATAAAATTCCATTCCCTATACTTAGGGTGCATGAATATAAAGTTTTAAAAAAAAAAAATAAAATAAAAAATAAATTAAAAAAAATATAAAAAAAAAAATAAAAAATAAATAAAAAAATAAAAATAAATAAAAAATAAAAAATAAAAATAAATAAAAAATAAATAAAAAATATAAAAAATATAAAAAATAAATAAAAATAAAAATAAAATAAAAAAATAAAAAATTAAAAAAAATATAAAAAAAAAATAAAAAATAAAAATAAAAATAAATAAAAATAAAAAAAATAAAAATAAAAAAAAAATAAAAAAAATAAAAAATAAAAAAAAAATAAAAATATAAAAAATAAAAATAAAATAAAAATAAAAAATAAAAATAAAAAAAAAAATAATAAAAAAATAAATAAAAAATAATAAAAAATAAAATAAAAATAAAAATAAAATAAAAAAACATATAAAAAAAATAAAAATAAAAAATAAAAAAATAAAATAAAAAAAATATTGGATAGTTTTCCTGATGAGTCTACCACAGTCAGTATAGAAGGATTTGCCCTGTTTCATTTATACACCACTCTATCTAGCCGTATCAGGGGAGATAGAAAATACCTCTTCAGCAGACAGCTTATAGTCAGTTAATGCAAAGCTTTTTATCAGATCTTGTATGTATAGGTTTCCATGAAGCCGTGAACAAACTCATTCATACTTGCAGTACCCTCTATATGGAATCCAGAAGTGTCTCAGCCGAGATCCTCTCTCTTGGAATTTGCAAAGCCCCTCCATACAACTGCATATCATCTCCTTAAGAAATTATGGTTAGCTATCATAGTTGCTTAGATCTTTAACTTTTGAACAAAAATCTGATCAAGTCATTCTAACCTGTTTTCCTTCATTTCGTAATAACAAGTTCTTGTCACTTATTGCTTCTGCTTTAGCTGTTGTCACTGTTTCTTGCATTCTAATTTCTATTGCCCATTATGAAGGAGCAGTCTTATTTACTCCAGTGGATTATTCATGCACTCAGCAATGACAGCAGACTGTTTAACCTGAAGTATCACTTGTTTATAATATTCTTTACAGTTCAGTTTCTGCTCTTGTGTATTGGGCTGTGGATATTCTGTAGATGACATAACCTGTTCTAATACCCGTGCTTTGGAAAACATTTTGAACTCTTGGATCCCTATCTGACATCACATATTGAGATATCAATGTCTTGTGATTATTGATGAAAGCACATTTATCATTGATGTACCTGCTATATCTTTGAGTCAAATAACTTTGGGATATTTGGAGTAGCAAATCAACACAAAGAAAAAATGGATGATGACGGTGATTAAATACAGAGACATTTGTTTTCACTTTTAGCCATATTATCTCATGAAGTATCAGTTTCTTGTTCCAGTTTGAGTTTCTGTACATGTACCATTTTCTCTACCTGCACTGTTACATTAGAGATGATATATATGGCTCAGTTCTTGCATTTAGACAATTCAAAATTTGATTCTACTGACCAGATTCTAGAAGAATTGCTTCCAGTTCATGTGGCTTACTTCGGTGTAAGGCCTATCTATAAACAGGCTTCAATCAGGGGCCAAATTCCAAAAGACCTGTTCTCAGTGTAAGTAGTCATTTAGACTGAGTACACGTATTTTGGAATCTGGCCCTAAATATAGTTCATGTATCTTCAGCAGCATTTGAATTCTTAACTCAGATAGAATGATACCTTTATCAAGTTTAGTAAGACACCTGGTATAATGGATAATACTGTGTTTTACTATATTATATGGTCTGATTAGTACATGAATTTGCTTCGCAATATCTAGCTATAAGTCTAATTTTGCACAGCAAAAACATTTTTGTGTCTTCTCTATTTGCAGCTTTTCCAGCAGGTATTCAGTTAGCCATGGTATATGCATCATGACCTATAGATCTTCAAGATCCTTTTGTATAGTTTGGCATACAGCCTCTCAAACAAGCTCTATTAATATATCAATATTAGCCCATGTTTTCCTAGTTTGTACTGCACTTCTTTATAATTTAAATGCTGCCTTGTGTGGAGATTGTTCAAAAATACTACACACAAGTTTATAATCTGTTTTGACTTTAACATGTCTTGCTGAAGATACATATGTCTTCTTACAAAAAAAAACTGCAGTTAACTTTTTTCTCAGTGTGTACCTGATCTGAGCATTTGTCAGTGCTCTCAATGCAAAGACAGCAGGTTTGCTTTCTTGGAGTACAACTGTTTCTAGCCCTTTCTGGCTTGCATTTATCCACAATGTAGTAGATTAGAGTATGGCATAGTTCCTTAACAATGGTGTAGTAGTTACTAGCTTGTTTAATAGTTTGACACTTCTAACTTGACTCTATCAGCTTCAAACTGTTTCTGACCCAAACAGCTTTCTAGGTGATACAGTTTATTTAGTGTATATAGTAAACTTGAACAGGCATTATAACATTTTCTGGACTTGTATTAAAGCATTTCTGTAGGAGACCACATATTTATAGCATGGGCTTTAACAGCATCTTCTTGTAATATATCAACAGTTACAGAACCGATACGCATTAAAGATGTCACTCTAGTATGATCATTAGATTTGTTTAGTTTCAAATGTTGTGACCTTTGTTCATTCATAGTCCATAATCAATCTGCATTCATACTTTTGTTTCTGTAACACCCCAGACCAAAATATCATCAGTAATATTCATAATACCTTCTACTGCCTTAATAATATGAGCTACAACAGATTGAAATACCACAGGTACTGACAAAACTCTACAAAACTTTACGACAGTCTCAGAAATGTACAACGTTCCAGGCTAAGAGCTTGCCTCTTCCAGTTTACTCTGCCAAAATCCAAGATTAGCATGCATATCTGAAAAGAACTTAGCAATAACAACTTTTCAAATAACTAAATTAATTTGTTGAAATCTTGTGGGTATATCATTTACATCCTGTCTTTATCTTGCTTTACGTTTAGTTACAGTACCACTGACCTATTCAGTAGGCTCTATCTGTGTATCATACCAAGCAATTTTATGGGTTTAAGTTTCTGTTCTACCTGGTCTTTAAGAGCAGTACACAGGTAGCATGCAGTGTGTACCATTTTGCATGGTGCCTGGTTATAATTTAATATGATACTCTGTCTCTGAGCATCTTAGATGCTCAGCCAAGTTAGAGTAACTCTATAGTCATCACTTTGATTCTGGTCTCTGTATTTTGTGTTTCTGTACTGGCAACGATGTTACAACAGAGTATTTTATGCATTCTCTGTTTTCTGTGTGCATTTTTGTTTAATAAACTCCAAAAATACTGTCTTTTGTAAAAATCAATAACTTAGCAACCTGAGTTACACACTCTCTGCACTGGCTTTACTTTTGCCATGTTCAAATATTCTGAACACCTGACATCTTAGATGCTGCGCATGCCTCTGTTACTAGACAAACTGCACTCTCACACATTCTCACTAACCTCTATCACAAAAGTATGTCTTATTTCTTTGTTCATCGGACTATGCTTGTTGACTGTAAAGTGTACTTTTGTTAACATTTTTCCAGCAGAATCATGTGACTTTTCTTAATCATGCAATAGGCACACATGTATCCTTGAATAATATTAGGTTGTTTAAACAAGGATTAGAGGTTGCAACTTGAAATGGCAGCATGCACATTTATATTCTTATACCTAGAGTTTGCTTAGATTTAATTTAAAATTGTGCTCAGCGTATGAAAAGAACAGGCTTGCGTATTTACTTAGACTGAATTTTTAATGCTGCATTATGAATGTGGATCCATATTTTATGTTACACTCTGCTAAATGGCACAACTTAGACATATATCTATTATTTCCGCAGATGACAATTCCTGTGAATTCTTGAGGCAACCATTCTCAGGTATCTTACAGACTCCTTTTCTTTAAGCTTGTACAGTATCCACAAACTGCATTTCTACTGTGTTCACAATCATTTCTGTCTTTGACTAATCATTTGTCTCCACAAAATAAATATTTTGCTGTTGCAACATTTTCATTTTTTAAAATGACCAGCACTGCCACATATTCTGCATTCTTGAGTTTTTTTGTTTTCTGTATTTTCTGATAGTGTCTTTAACTGCAGTGTTTACACTGGATGAAGTTCCTTACTGTCCTTTTATTAACACATGCCTTTTTATACAGTGGAAAACACTGTGGCTTCCCTTTTGATTTAATTTAACTATTTTTAAAACATCCAGACTTCATTTTCACTTTATGTTCACATGCACAGCTTCACTTAATACACGTGGCTTCCCAACTTTTCATCAAGCCTTGGGAAGTTGAGTGGCATTTACTTGCACTAACGCATTAGAAAATCCCTTGTATTGATTGATAACCAAATGACTTAGCCACCCTGCAGGAAGACTTGTCCAAAATAAATAACTGGTGCCATAATCCTGGACAGAAACTAAAAGCCAAAAAGGCATTGTTGTATCCTTTGGGAAGTTATCTACCCTAGGGAACTACCACATTGAGTTGATTCATTTGCTCAGGATTTTGATCTTATGTGGACACTGACCTAACTTTTGACCATTATGTGTCCACTTTTGTAAGAAAGTCCTTTTATACTGCATAATTTATAACAAAGCAATTGTGTCTAGATCAAGGCATGTCACTATCCCCCCTTTACTTAGCCCTTATTAGGTCAATCATTGAATCTAATCCCCTTTGGCATATATCTGTCCAGACACATGCAATAACTGGAACTCCCACAGAGATACCTTACTAAAAGGATACATGGTGTAAACAACATGTTTTACATGGACCAACCAAAAGCCCTGTCAATATCCTACAAGTTGCTAAAAAGTGACCTATGTCTGACATACAAGCCAGCTACCAACCCATTACTGATGGATTTACTGCACATCAGCAAGTCAAATGGCAACAGAAATACTCACTCTAGAGATCTAAACCTCTTCTGCAACATCATCAGAATGACTTTTAGGACAGGTATATCTCTCAGGGGATACTGGTGATGATGTGGAATAGACATCCCATCCACACAAAGCAAAGTTCATCACTATCCATATTCAAGTGAAACTTAGACCTATAGATGTAAAACAGAATATTTACCCAGGACTGCCCCCTAAACTTTTAATGGACAGAGGCAGATCCTAAATGCTTTATCTCATGCATGAGTCATCTCTAAGTATATATGGTATGATCACAATTATTCTCACTAGAGGTTATATATAATTATCAACCATGGGATGGATAAGAACAATCAAACTCTAAGCAAGTGGGATACGTTATTTCGAGCACAAAAAGGGAAATTAGCTAGCCTTAAAATGGCTCACAAGGATGAATAGCCTATCCTTTAGCTATGAACTTATGAACCTATAAACATATCGCCACAAGAATGTTGAAAGTAAAAAGTAAAATCCTGAAAGGCAGCAGAGTGGCACTGGAAAGTTTGTGTGTATTAACAATGGTTAAGGAAGATTTTTTCACCACTGTCAGCAAGCTGCTTTTTGGTGTAGTGGCTTCAGTCACAGACTTTAGAAGTTATTGCAAGTGGTTTGGATCCCTTGCTACTGCATTACATTTTTTTTTTAATTTTGGAGCCATGGACCTATTTGATATTATTTATGACTGCAGTACCAGGACTTCGACTTTCACTTTGTTTTGCTGGACATATCTTTGTGTTGGACTTTATTGGTTCATAGGTTGGTACTAGGCTATCAGCCCTAGGACCTATACAAGTCTAGCCATAACAATTCCCTGGCTATTTCTTCCCACATTATTTACTTCCCTGAACCCATGTCTAGCAGGGTGACTGACGTGATCCTCGGGGTGAATTTCCTTTCTCCCATCCAATCATCAAGGTTCCTTTTGAAGAGGGCCAAAAAGGCACTCTGCTTGACATGTATGGGCAATCTACTCCAGAGTCTGGGAAGTCTCTGGGTCAGGAACCTATCCCTCCAGCATGTTTTGTTTATTGTGATGACAAGGTTTAGATCCCTGGAGTGTGTGGCTCTGAGGGATTGGGATTTCTTTAAGTGTAGCATGTCCAACAGCTCTGGGTTTGACATGGCCTTGTATGTTAAGCAGAGATCACCTCTGAGTAGGCGATATGCAACAGAGTATAGTTGGAGTTTGTTAAGGTGGTCAATGTAGGGCATCTGCTTTAGGCCTGTGATTCTTTTACTGAGGTATTTCTGCGGCCTTTCCAGTTGTTGCAGATGTCTTGAGAGGTACATACCAAACGGGGCATTGTATTCTATAATGGGTCTAATGAGGGATGAGTACAGTGGGACAATGACCTCCTTTTTTCTGGATGAAAAGCCCTTAGTGATGAGGTGTGCCACATAGAAGGATTTCCTGACTGTTGTGGCAATATGGTTATCGAAGGTGAGACCACTGTCCACCTGTGTCCCTAAGTCTCTTATCACACTTTTGGTGTTTAGTGTACTGCCACCTATATGGTAATTCACGGGTACATGTTTTTTCCCAAAGGGATAACTATACATTTCTTGGCATTGAGCTTCAGCCCATGGCTCTGGCACCAAGCGCCTGTTTTTGTAAGGCCCTTTTGTAGAGTATCCACATCATTTGGGGATTCAGTAATGGCTCCCAGTTTGCAGTCATCTGCAAACTTTGTTAGCCAGAGTTGCTTAGTGTTGGCCTGTACTTCAGAGAAGTAGATGCCAAACAAGAGCGGTCCCAGGACTGAACCCTGAGGTACTCCACTTGTCACTTGTCTGGAGCTGGATTTGGAGTCGGCTACTTTTACAGTGTGGGTTCTATCAGTAAGCCAGTTAGCAACCCATTGTGTGATGTAGGGATTAATGCCCAGCTTAGTAAGTTTATCTATGATTCTAGAGTGGGGGATGGTGTCAAAGGCCTTGGCAAGGTCTAGATAGGCTGTCTGAACCACCTTACCCTTGTCCATGGCTCTGGAGACTGATTCGAAGAAGTCCATCAGGTTCAGGAGACATGATTGGCCCTTCACGATCCCAAACTGGGTGGGGTCCAGTGTTTGAAGGTTGCCAATGTCTTTGTTTATAAGTTCCATGATAATACGCTCCATGGCCTTGCAGATAAGGCTCGTCAGACTGATGGGACGGTAGTTTCTGAGATCCAAGGTGGATCCCCCCTTGTGGAGTGGGATAATTGTAGCTCTGCGCCACTCAGTGGGCATGAAACCTGAGGTGTGGCTATGATTAAACATGACACTTAGGTGAGGTGCCAGTTCATATTGTAGTTCATGTAGTACACAGCCCAGGATGTCATCTGGTCCCATGGATGCTGTATTCTTAGCTTTGGAAAGTGAGTTTTTTTACCTGTGTGGCGGTTATTACCGGAATTTGGCAATCTTCCGGTATTGAGATGGGCCATTTAGGGGGTGAGAGGGGGGTGAAGTTGGCATTGAATCGGTCTGCCAGGATATTGGCAATATCTATGGGATCAGTATATTTAATGCCATTCTGTTTTAGCTAAGAGCAGATTTGAGCATTGACATTTAGATTCTTGACATAGTTATAGAATGCCTTGTGGTTGTCTTTGGAATCCTTGGCAATTTTATTTTCGTAAGTAGCTCTGGAGGATTTTATGAGGGATCTCAGTTTCTTACTGAGGCTGGTACAGGAGTTTTTTGCATCCTGGGATTTTCCTCTTTTCTGCAACAGTTTCTTCCTTTTGTTGTAAAGTTTGGTTTATGGCAGGGGACCACCAGATTGGCTTCCTTTTTTTGGATGAGAGCATCTTGGTTCTATCTGGGATGGCACGATTCATGCATGAGTTGATGTGCAATACAGTGCCTTAGTGTAGGATTCAGCAGTTGAACTTTCAGTTCCTGCCTGTATGGGTGTCATGAAGTTTGTCACTTCTGACTTGAGTAGCATGAAGTTGGCTTTGGAGAAGTTTTTTATGGAGGTTTCCTTACTGGGGGGTGGGGGTAGGTGCTGCTTTAACTTTGTTTTGCTGGACTTTATCTTTGTCCTGTTGGAGGCACTTGGTTCTGTTTTGTTTTATTATAATTTCCTGGTGCTTATTTCTTTTTCTTTCCTATAATCTCTTGGCAATATCCTTACCTGTCATTTGGAGAGGACGTTCATTCATATTTGAATGATTATCTGCTGTTCACTCTCTTTTGCATCAATCAGAAGACTAGAGATGGTAATAATACATCCTAATCATGCAGGCCTTATGAAGTATGGTACACAGACATAGCTGCTTCTTCATGGTTCTTTTCCTCAGAAGTGCAAACCCTTGTTTATTTTATTGTATTTATTTATTTTATTTTACATCTGTTGACCGGGAAAAGTCTGACTGAGCTAAAACTAGCCCTTTTTTAAGCAGAGGCCCAGGAGGCCCCTTAGTTGTGACATGACTCACATCCTATAATAATTTTCACTTTGAACTCATAAAACTGTACAATTTCACATGCCAAGGATGTGCTACTTCCAGTTTGTATCATTAATGTACAAGCCACAGAAGAACCAATTCAAAGATCACAGTTGCTTGAGAAATCAACCCAGTAAATAAAATTCAATTTAAGTATTTTTGCAGAGGAATCTCATGTAGAAAGAATATTTGAAAGTTCTTCCCTATCAATTTTACCTGCACTCTTTACAACTTACTTAGCAAGATGCACACCTATGGCTTTTTCAGATGTTAGATTATGATATTTTCTTTCAGCAGCCTGCCTCTTATATTGCGGTATCTCTATTTATGGAGTCACATAGTTGCCCATATCCACAGTAGTGCATCCACTGAGTACTGTCACTAACATGTGCATCATTGTTCTTTTGGAATCTTTGATTTCTGATGAAGCACCGATATTTTACATACAGTGTATTCTTCTTTGACTTTTAGTATGGATGGCATTTACTCTACTAAACTACTCTTTTTCTCACCTTTCAGGAAAAAAAAGTATTAGGCTGTCACAATGGTTAAGGTGTTTAGCTTACCAAACACAAGGTGCAGGGTTTGATTCTCACATGGGGTAACTGTTTTAAAATGGCTCACAAGGGCATTTCACCTAGTATGAACCTATATATGTCAAGGGCTACATTGTCTGCAGTATGAAGAAACATGGCACATTCCATTTTCTCTGGCTTCTCCTCTAGGCTAATAAGATACAACTCAAATCTGTGCATGCAGGTTTTTCTATGCTGTATTAAATTTATTGGCAGCTTCAGAGTTGTTGATAGCTGGGAGTGCATTATATTGAGCTAAAAACTGAACATATTTATTTCTATATTTTGAAAACTAAATTAGAACCAACCATTTCAAAGAAAATGAACATTTCCAGTAAATGCAAGTTACAACAATTTCTTTACAAAAGCAAAATTGCTGAGGTGAACATTTGACAGAATTTATGAACATCAATCTTATAGCAAATAATTTTACAAATCTAACTGCTAGTTGGTGATCTTATTTGGGCATGTCATATGTTATCTCTGATTCTGTCATCATGATGGGTCTGTAAGATTTGATGTGTTAGTAATTAACATTTTAAGCAAGGTATATTGGAATTATGAAACATGATACACAGAGATGATTCTTCAGTGAGCCTTTATCAATGACTATTGATTCAATACCTGCCACAGGAATCTCACCCCAAAACACTTTTACTGCAAAATATATAGTACTTCGCATATCTGATATAAGATTGTTGTCAGGGCTTTATCTCTCTACAGTGTGGGGTTGGCACCCAAAGAAGACACATAAGCACCCACATCATCAGACATCACAAATGCTGGAGCAGTACTGGAATGTCACACTACATGAAACAAACAGGCATATTTAATATTTTCCTATTCTGCTTTCCTGCTGGCTGCCTGCCCTCTATTAAATCACTACAGAGGTGCATAATAAAATGAAATACATGGCTTAAGTGCTATTGAAAGCACAAACTGCAACTATCATATACACCTTCAATGAAAAGGGATATTGCTGAGTGTGAGAATATTGTGTGATATAAAATGTATTGCATTTAAGAAGCAGATTATTGAAATGTTAAAAATAGTACTTACTTATAATTTCAACATTAAACTGAAATATATATAAACAGTGAACACTGAATATTACAGTATTATTCCAAGAAGTGCTACAGAAAACTGAATTACAGAATTCTTTGACTAAGATACTGAAACAATGCCAGGAATTCAATAAACCCCATGTCGGCTTTGGGCAGAGCCTATATGAAGAGTTTACATGTTAGTGTGATGAGCAGCAGCACTAATTGTATATGCATGAGGCATATCACACTTACACATAAACAAGCAAGGTTTCATGGCCAGCAGCAGTGCTGATGCTAGGAAACCATGCAGAGAAGCACAGGCACACAAACAACAAGAACTCAAGTTTGTTTACAAGCAAACCGTCTTAGCGAGATTGCACAGACAGCCACAATGACTACAGGGGGGGAAAATACTGCAATAACAGCAGTACTAACCCAGTAAAGCAAAGCGTACTGAGAACAATGTACACTAAAACAATTATCTGCAGAATGAAATAATGGGTGGGGTGAGGGTAACACCATGTGCAAATATAATGAAACATACACTAGGCAGGGAAATTGTGCTGATGAGAATGGGCACAAACAGGAATGATAGGAATGAAAAAAGAGGAAGAGGGCATGGTAAACATGGCAATTTCCCCAGGATAGGATATGTCTATATGTACACTTCCAAGACAACTCAGTAGCACATATGTATACAGCACAGTAGGTACTGCTGTCTACACTTCCTCTGTGTATGTGTGTGTGTGCATATGAATTTATATATGTAGAATGTTGACATACTGCAGTACAGGGACACATGCCTTAGTAAGAAAACAATATACATAACATCATCTGATACCAGCAGTCCTCAGGAGGCATACTACTGCAGTTGCTATGAAATGAACATGTAACCAAATGTCAGCAGTGGCCATCGATATGGTAGCTCAGTTCACAGACTGGAATACATCATTGTAGGGATAAACTACAACCACACCTCAACATTGCATATATGGATGACAACACTATTGACATGTGCAATGTTCTGACACTCATAGGATATTACTAGGCTACAGCTTGGTGCACATAAAACCTGGCCATTATTATACCATTTAAACATAAATCACTATAGCTATGTGATGGAAGACAGTAGGCACATGTTTGTGTTTTATTTTATTACACATTGCCTCTGTCTATATGTGACATATGCACTACCCCATGACAGAACTACCAATCATACAATGTGGGCTGTGCTTCACAGTGTGTGTATGCATCTTTGAGATGATGATATCCTCAGTGATCCACAGAGCAGATGTTATGTGGACAGAGGGGAAAATGGGAATGTTGGATTCAGGGAGCTATGTAAAGGTTCTCCTGAGTGGTAGTCAAATGAAAAGAGATTTAAAACATCACACAATGACAATAATAGACCATCAACCACACACACACACACCAGTCACCTGAGGTGAGACCTGAGCACCACATCTTTGGAGGTATAGAAGATGTAGTCCATACAATACCAAACTAGCACCACCACCACAGATGTCTGACTTTAACAATGTCACAGTACACTTTATAGAGGATGACAGCATCTCATCAGTGGATGAAGTGAAGAAGATGCTGGCAAGTGTGCTTATCATAGCTGTGGACTCACATACTGGAGTAATACTGCCTCCAGACTGACAACTAAATGAACACACACACACACACACACACACACACACACACACACACACACACACACACACACACACACACGCACTCAAGTGGACTGCCCTACCTATCTAATTACATAAGCTAGAGAACACAGTACTTAATGCTCATACCACCCAGAAATCTATTTTTAACTGTGTCAGAGTGCACTTTATAGAGGATCACATCATCAGTGTATGCTGAGAAGTGAATGTTGCAAGGGCTGTATGAAATTGCTGTGGAGTTATGTATTAGTGTAAAAGTATCTTCTGAATGCTACTTGAGGGAGGGCAGCAGGACCTGGGCTCATGCTCTTCTGACCATGTCTATATCACAACATCAAAAAGGACATTAACCAAATGGCTTACAAATTGAAAATGCCATTCATTGAAGTCGATCTTGTGGGGGGCTGTGCCCACAACACCCCCTACTAATTATATATACCAACTCTGAGAATGCACTACAGTGAGGAAAGGGCAAATTTTCCAATCTTCACTGTACCGCATTCTCACAAAACACACCTTGATTAACAGCATTTTCGATTTGTAAGCCATTCAGTTAATGTCCTTTTCGATGCTGTGATATAGACCCCTTCTGACCACACGCAAGTTCATTGCTGTGAGATTAGAACCCTTATCTATCTAATTACACAAACTAAAGAACACAGTGCTTAAAGTTTGTGCCACCACAAAAATCTGATTTTAACTCTGTCAGAGTGCACTTTATAGAGAGTGACATCATTAATGTATGCTGAGAAGAGTATGTTAGGAGGTCTGTATGAAACTGCTGTGGAGTCATGTATCATTGTAAAAGTATCTTCTTAATGCTATTTGAGTGAGGCTGGCAAGACCTAGACTCGTACACTTTTGACTACACACACAAGTTGACAGCTGTGTGAGTAGAACCTCTACCTATCTAATTACACAAACTAGAGAATACAGTACTTAATGCACGTACCACAGCAAATGTGTGATTTTTACAATGTCAGTGTGCACTTTATAGAGGATGACATCATCATCATAGTATCACAGATTACGTGTAATATCTATGTGGAGCTCTGAACATTACTACTAAATAATGTAAGCCCTGGATGTAAAACCAAAGGTTTACTAAACATTGATTTAAAATAAAATACAATACTAATGAGCGCTTTCAGTCCTCTGTAGAAACATCATCCCGGGTTTGTGTTATTTAGTAGTACCATCCGGAGTGCCACATAGTCACTTGTTTATTCTGTTTTTAACTTCTGTTGTTTTACAAGTTATATCAGTTGTTTGCAAAGGCAGTACTTGTAATATGATTGTGTGAGTGCAATTTGCTAAAGTACATATAAATACATCCTGGCAAAATAGATGAAAGCTATCATAAATGCATATTGCAGAAGTGAGGCAGACATGTATTTGCTTCTCAGGATGTTGTGTAGATCACACACACACACACACACACACACACACACACACACACACACACACACACACACACACACACACACTTTTGAAACAGCAGTAGTGCAATGACGGAGTTATTCAGATGAAGGTATGTCCACATTAATATAAGTTACTGACAATATCAGTGTGATATGATCATGGATGACCAATTTGTGGTGTCATTATAAACCCATTGCAAATGTAACAATGCAGATATGCTCTGTAATGCTGGAGTTTGTTTGATGATGCCCAGAGTCCTGATATATCATTTGGAAGTGCATTGCTGCATGGCACACATGAATATCAGACAGCATTTGGCCAGTGAAGCGCACATGTCACTGCCCTTCTTTTTTGTTCATGTATGCAGCACAGCAACCAGAGTTAGACACTACTGAACACCTCTTGACATAATGCATCACCATCATTGTGTGGATGATGGTAAAGTACTAATGCGTGTGTGATTTGAATTTCAGGAATTTAACTTGCACTTGTGTAGTAACAGAGTCCACTGGTACTCATTGCCAAACGTTGTGCAAATAGAAACATACAGTAATTGACCTAATTGAAGTTAACTGCAAATATATATGTTTATTGGTAATGTTTCATGTGTCAGACTGGCAAGATATGTTGTCAGAAAAATTGCTGGAAGACACTATGATATGCATGTTGCACTCCATGTTTGAAATGCTGGGGTCACAGTTTTATTACATAAGCAAACATGCTTCTCTGCTTAAGGAAAATAGTGTAATATTTAATTTGGTTCACCTTCCTTTGAGCAAATATGCTTAGAGGTAAGGCTTAGCCATCAGCACTCTGGAAAGTACTGAGTTTGGAAAATAAATTTGCTACCTAGCTTTCTCTGTGGCACAGTATATAAGAGCAGTGAGCCATGGTTCAAAGCCAGATGATTCTTTATATTGTTTTTACAAGTGGTGTCAGGATGTCATTAGCTGAGTAAATGTGACCAGGACTAAAAATATGACTATTAATGACTACACTAAAGTGTGCATTTTCCCCAAATTGTATCAGTAATGGTTACCTCAATGCCCGTACAACTAGTTGCTGTTTTGCAGGTCACACTGCAAATCACAAGTTAATTGTGTACAGATTTTTACAAATGACAAGGGGTGACAGATCTTTTAAAATTATTATTATGACTCAGCAGATATGGCTAACTATTTGTGTGGGGCTAGATATGCCAAAAAGTGAGTGCAGTATGCTTCTTCACAGTAAGGGCAGTTTCCACATTATATTGGATGGACATTTCATCCATCTTCATCTAAATATGACACAAAGGTAATCCTACAGCAGATTTTGAAACTTTGCGCAATACATGGTAACACATTGGTATTATCCATCGGCAGACTTATCACAATATGTAGAAACCATGAGATGACCTGTACATCTATCAGGGTAATAGATACACACATGTAAACAGGGATGGGAGTGAAAGGGTGCATACAAGGTGTGTAATGTAGTATTCATAGACATGTTTTTGGTCTGTTCTAATTATTAAGCTGCCTTGCTCTGCAGGGATATAAAAGGGTTAATAGAGGGACAACATTATTATGACAAACAGAGCAAAGTTGGATAAATATGTACTAGTTGTGGGAATGGCTGTCAATTCAAATAATCTGTTTTGGCATGTGTTCTATGCATATATATATATATATATATATATATATATATATATATATATATATATATATATCCATGAGAACTCATGAATGGGGTAAATGTGAAGATGTGGGTGGTAAAACATATGATAGACATATAACATCACAGTAAGAAATGATGTAAGATGCATCTGGAATTTAAACCATTGATGCTATGGGCAAAAAAATCTAAAGTTAAGTGATTTATGTCAAAAGTCCACATAGGAAGTTGCACTGTGTTACATCCAGCAGTGTACAGAACTGACAGACTAAATGTTTCAAAGTAATGCATTTACTGTGTTTAAACTCTGTATTCCTCTAGTCTGGTGAGTTTAAGCAGTATTACATGGAGATAACTAGACTAGTGCAGACAATGGCAAAAAACTGACCAGGTTTTGCCATAGGACATGAAGCGTCATTCACTGTTTCTCAGCATTGTTGTACAGTGCCACACTCTGCACAAATGTAGAGGACAAACACTGAAAGCTGTTTAATGGGTCAATTCTGACTATGTGTGTGGTGTGTGATTCTAGTTTTTGACCAGATTAAAGGTGTGAAAATGGAGTAGATAGGACAGTGGTGAAATGGGTGGCAAACTGGGGGAAGAACAAAAGGGAAGCAATAAGGAATTTGAACAAACACACACACATACACACACACACACACACACACACACACACACACACACACACACACACACACACACACACACACACACACACACACACATATACACACACACCTGGGAAAGGCTGGCACAGATTTACTAGCTTTGCTACCATTGCCCAGACTATACAGTAGTTACACTGCCACCAGCCAGCTACTCTAATGCTCTTACAAGGGTACCCAATTATATTGAGTAGAATAATTAATACTAATACAAATGGCAGTGTATGACTAATGCAGCAAGGCTTTCATGAGCGCCCACAGTGTCACCAAATACATATAAGTACTCTCAAATGTTAAAATATTGTCTAAAAGGCCAGACACAATGAAAAATGTAATATATTTAATAATAAATAATAAAAGATCATGAAAATATTAAGTATCTATTTACAATAGACACCAGAGTTTCAATCACTGGAAATATTAAAAATAACACAGATGGATAGATTCACACTGATATAGAAAAACAGTACTTATCTAATCTCACTATATTTTATTGATTGATTTAAAGAATTAAATTAATTAAATTATACCCTAGTTACTTACTAAAGCAAGGCAAGATGAAGTGGGTGAGTGGTCTTCCTTCTTGGTCAGGTTTCAAAAACAGGCTGCACTGAAACTTCTGTCTCATCTAGTATTAAAACATAATTTCAGTGCTGGATTACAGAATGACATCACATACATCTGGTCATCAGACTCTGGTTCCTGCACTAGCCCCATTTATTAGAAACTGAACCAGAATGTAGCACATAGGTCTTACCATACACACAGATAGAACTTTGCTGAGATGTGTTATAGCATCTGGAAGCTATAAAACCATTTCAATACTACCACCCTTCCAGATTAGAAATTTGTTCACCCCTATGGGCAATACAGTAGGATTCCTAGTCCTGGCTTTCAAAGACAGAATTGTAAGATACAATCTTTATGGCCTAAACTAGGTAATTTAATTTCAGACTATTTTTCAAAGATAGCTGGACTGAGATTATTCTCTTTCTTCCAGTATCCTCTGTTACAATATATTCATTTCAACAGTTACAATACAGGCCGACATACTGGTGTATTTCTTTTCCGTCCAGCAGGACCCACTATTGGTACATTTTTGACATAAATAGCTTCACAAATACATTTTCAGCACAAACATCTGTACAAATCAGTTTGATAACAAATTATATTTAATTATTTACAAAACTCCAGTTAGCTATGCTGTCATATGTTCCACATCCACTGCCCTATGTCTCCTGGCATAGCTGGCAATACTTCACATCATCACAGGATACTTCAGGCTTTCACAGCATAAGCATAATCCTGCTTATCTTTTATTTTTTTTTTTCAATTTACTCATGGAAATTAGAAAGGGGTTGTTATTCATTTTCTATATCTTAGTTTGGTAGAAATATTACTTTTTACAAGTAGAAGATGAGCAGGTACTAAGGCATTCATTTGAATTAATCCATTGTGCTTTTTAATATGACAGCAATTATTCTAAGCTTGTTTTCTCTATATAATGACTGTATCAGGGGTATAGATTTTGAGGCAGGTAGTTAGTACTGCATCTGTTTCATTTGTGTGTATACTGTTGTGACTTTCTGCGCAGATATATCAGGCAAGTATCTGTTATTTGTGATGAGCATATTGCAAAATAAGAACTTGCTGCTCCCTGCTGATTTCAATTAAATCTTTTATGAAGCATAATATATAGCACTGCACATGATAATAAACTGCAGGTTCTTAGGTTATATCTAAATAAATAGGTATTGCAAATCACACTACATCCATGCGGAGAAAGGTCTGACATTTCTCCTTTGTATATTAATGATTTATTGTGTTGCAATCAGACTGAAACATTTATAATTCCATTTACCCAGTGGAGATACATTAACCAGTGGCAGCATGGTTCATGTACTGCCTTGGGGTGACACAATGTTGTTTGCTTTATTTATGGAGAAATTTGCAATATGAAATTAGGAAATATTTCTCCTGATTGTAATATAATGTACAGAATAGCACTTAAATTTCTCATAGGCCATTAAAATTCAGTTCCATAATTACTCATAAAGGATTAAAAAAATGCTAAAATATTTTTGCTACCTTATGAAAAACAAACTGTGAAAATGGACCAATCACCACCTTATTCTCCTTCTCTGTTGAATTAGTGCACCCCACAGGGATCAGTTCAAATATATATGAACTGTTTTTTCCCTAAACTTATAATGCCAATGGGTACTTACAAATGGACTGTTAAAGTAATCAGTATGTATTAGATTAAAAATACCAGTATGCTCAATATATTAAAAAGGATAAAAAAGATTCAATTCAGTTATTAATTTACATTAAGAATGAAACAAAAATGCCAAGTTACTTTCCAGGTTTTTCTTCTGTGTAAATTATTTTTCTACATGCAGACAAAACACATTTATTCCTTCGTTTAAGGTATCTATTGATATATGATTTAAAAAAAATCCAGCATGCTAAACATATTTAAATGAAAAAAAATAAAGCTTTTGGTCATCTACTAATTTAATTTACTTATATTACAGAACGCATGTTTATTTGTCTGTCTGTCTGTCATTGTCTTTCCCATAAATTGTTCAGAGTTAACAGTTCTGACTTACAGATAGATTTGATTGGGATCATAGAAAATTAGACAGCATGAGGTATTAGAAAAATTTAAAAAAAATGCAGAAAATGAAATGCAACTGCACAGCAAATACAATTTTTTTTTCTTACAATAAACAATGGAATCAGTAAACAAAACTGCTCATCAATATGCTGCAGTTCCTTGTTAAGCTGTACTTCTATAGTGAATATCACTTTTTATTTTTTATTTAATTTCATTGCTTATGAGTTGCATTTAGACTCTTTAACAGGGATGAGTCTTTTTCTGTGAAATAAATGCCCCTGCGTGTAGCTTCAGAGGCATCTGTATTCAAAATCTGGTGGGATGATTCATAGAGGGCTGTGCAATGCACAGATCAATAACATGGGAAACAATGACACAGAGTGTGTCAAGAACATTAGTATAATGAAAGTGAAATGGTCAGAAATGTGAGATAAATGCAATTCCAAATAAGAACATAATGTAAATCGGAACACCAATGCAAATGAGCAGCATGGTATATGTAAATGTAGCATGCCAAGATGGAGGACTAATTGTATTAAATGATGGTAGTACATGCCAACACCTACACAATTTAAATGCTGTGATTTAATGTGAACACAATGAGAGACATTTTGGTTCAGCATTTGTAAAAGCATGTGATGGAAGACAATGTTTGTGCTAGCAAAGCTGCATGCCAGTGAGGACAATGTGTAGGCATACCAACATCTGACAGAACAGTAGAAAACTGATGACTTTAGATTGGACAAGGATGCACTACTGGTCAAAACAGAACTGTGTCATCAGTGAACAGAATTCAACAATATATGTTGTATCCCCATTTTTGTGGATACAAAGCATATTTGTAGCTTTGACCACTTTACCTGTAGAAACAACACAGGAACACATTACACATAATGTAGGCTTAGGTCTCATTAATTTGTAGCCTTTTCCTTTTCATAATGTTGCAACATGTAGAAGAACATATGTGGTTCCCAAAGACACAAGAAGAAAGAACCAAATTAATGTGTAAATTCTATGAGATAGCATGATTCCTTAAGAAATAGGCACCATAAATTTCACCCATGCTGCTCCTAAGGTCACACCCGTACCAGTCCCTTAGAGATGCATAAACAAGAACACCTACCACTTCTTGACAGGTGCTCTGTTATGACCAAGGCATTATCTATAATGTGTCCATGAGACATTCAGGTAGTTCCCATGATTCACACATTTGGCACTCATCCAACCTATAACAATGTTTTCTTAGTAGGCACTTTCTGTATGGTCACCTGGTTGGCAGGTACATAAACAGATGTTAGACTAGGCGATCTACCATTCAAACTGGGATATTCATTGCAGGTAATGTTGAATATGCCATTGACTTAGGAATGATGAGCATCATTCACAGCTCACATACAATGTATTAAATGACATACAACAAAGCTGAGATCAGAAATATCAGATTTCTGAAGAGTATATTCTTCATCCCTTCTAAGAGTCTACAGAGTAATCCTGAGATTTGCAACAAAATATCTGAAGTGTGAACCATTCTATTCAACATGCAAAACAGGTTGTGGAACCAGAAAACACTACTGCAGGGAAGTAAAGATAGAAGAAGGCAATGCAGCAGAAGAACCCTATCTCAGTATGGTGGAGTGGCTCCAAGTTTGGTGACCTTAGCCAGAGATCTGGAGTGAATCTGAACTAAATCTAAGGCATCCACTGTGTTCAACAAAATATAAGTATATTTTAAGCTTGCATTGCAAGTTTTTTGAACTGCATTTTGACTGATTGCTGCTTCATTGTTCTACTGCTCTGACTATTTTTTCTTCACTTTGAATTTCTAGTACTTCTGCATTTTATAGCATAGACTAGATTCAGACTTGCTAAATCTAGGCTGTTTGGTATTTATTGAGCACTAAAACCAGCCATGCTATATTGGGAAGGCCTTCCAGCACCTATGTGACAGAAGTGTGCAGCCCAGGGCCCATCTGAGTTGGGGATTGTTGGAATAAGGCTCAGTTTCGGGCTTTCAGATTGGTTATTTTGTGTTAAAACTGTTTAACTTTGCATGCATTTAAGCACCATATTTGCACGTAGCTGCGCACCATGCAATGGGGTTTAGTGCTGCCGTATATAGATGCAAATGCTTAGAAACACAGTTATTCCCTTGATATCAGCTAGTGAACCCTCCTTAGCTCCACTGCCTCACTGTGCACAAAGCAGTTTCGCATTGCAATGCAGTGAGCAACTCAGCTGCACATTCTGAGGTGCTGACACTATCTTCCACCCTTAGCCCTCCACAGAATAGCCACCTTTGTTAGTCTCACAAGCAAACCCTGGTCCATCTAGCCCATTCCCACTAGTTACTACAATATATATCACCCGTAATGGATTGACAGTTTTCCACCATTTCTCCAGCCAGCCTGATTGACATGGGCATTCTGAGGCAATGTAACAATTGTCTCATGTATCCTGACTACCAAATGATCCTAAAGCAAGCAAATACAGTATGTAACTATACTATGAAATTAGAATCAGTCCTCTCACATAGCAATAAACAAGACATACAACAAATTGTCAGCACACACAACTCCCCTCTCACACAAGATAAGGTCAAGACACATAAACCCACATATGCACTGGTACTCACTAAGAGCCTACCAAAAGACCAGAGACCTCCCAAGCACAAACAACATGCATATACTGGTACATGAACAGAATTCACCACTACACGTAACAACTCACATATCAGTTTCTCAACAATTAAGCCCCCTAACACAAAACACTGCAAAACCTAATGTTCTGGTCAGAGGTAACTTGATAGTGAGACACAAAGATGTTCTCCTCACCAGAATGAACAAGGAGAAGGTCACAGTCAGCTGCCTGTCAGGTGCCAGGGTCCATCAAATCACACATGCACTCAAATTGCTCAGCAACAATTAGTGTTATGACTCTGTCATAGTACATGTTGGTGTGAATAACTTGAGATGCACCTCTATGGACTATGTGAAGAGGGACATGACCAAACTCTCAGATTATGTGTCTCAGGGGGTCACTTTCAGATGATCGACCTTTTAAAAGATCGACTTTCATATGGCTGAGACCATATGATCGACCTTTCAAAAGCTCGACTGATCTGAATGGAGATCTCCATACAGTGCGGAACAGGAAGATTTCCCATTACCGCAATGTAGTGCGATCTTGGAGTTGGTACATTTAAGTAGCGGGGAGTGCAGGGGGGCTTGCCCCCCTACTAAACAGAGTTAGTGATTTTTTATTTTGTGTTACTTTACATGGTCGATGTTTCAAATGTTCGATCATATGGTCTTGGCCATATGAAAGTTGAATATTTGAGCTGTCGATCAAGCCCTAAGCAGCATTCTACTTTCCCCTAGGATGATACCACAATACAGACAAAAAATTATTGATTTCAATAATTGGCTTAGCTTCTGGTGTCACACCAGAGGGATCCAGTATCTGTCTGCCTGGGAAGACATAGTAGACAGCTTTGCCAGAGATGGCCTTCACCCATCTCTTCAAGGCTTTCAGATACTGGCAAAGATGCTTGCCTCCCTCATAGTGCTTCTTTTGGGCAATGCCTAAACAACAAAACTTCTGACATAAAGAAATTCACTAACAACAAACTTATGGTCATGCTGTTTAACGCTAGGAGCTTAAACAGTAAACGGCACTCCCTGGAAGCACTCCTCACCTTGGAAGATGCTCATGTTTGTGCAGTCACTGAGACTTGGTTCAAGGCCACTGACAGCACCCCAGCTGTACAAGGCTAAAATGACTTTCACACATTTAAACCTCAGAATGACCATGATAGAACCGAAGGTGGAGATGTATCCATCTTCATTAAATCCAAATACACCTGGAGACTGATGAAACAGTATGACTCTCTTGAGCTACTCCAGGTTCAATTAACTAGAGGTAAAATACCCTTCCACATCATTGTTAGCTATACATTCCCCACAATGAACCAGGATAAACACACAGCCTGCCTGGACTTGCTAGAGTTACTCAGTATACAGCCAAACACCTTGATCATGAGAGATTTCAACTATCCTTCCATCAATTGAGTGTCTTACATGAGCACACATATGACTGCTATGAAGTTCTTGGAATTTAATTCAAATGACCTGGAGCAGTTGGTCCCCACCACCAAAAGGGGCTCAAATGTTGGGGACCAAGTGCTCACCAACATGGGGGGGGTCACTGCAATACCCTCTGTGTGTTGTTCTTCCTGGTATGGTTGAACCCTAAATCTGTCTTTTATGATGTAAAGACCAAACATGACACCCCCACAGAAGTATAAAAGCGGAAAAAATTCACCAAAGCAAACTATTTCCTACTAAGCAATGGGATAAAATGTTTCAAAGCTTCTGCCAAAATAGCCAACAATGACTCCTACGCAGACAAATACACAATTGCCCTATATAGCCACCTAAGCAAATGTATTGACTCGGCTGTACCTAATAGGAACAAAACCAGGTCTTCCCTTAAAAACAAGCCACCATGATGGACTGTAAGTATAAATAAGTTATGCAACAAAAGGAAGAAACTGATGTCTAAGAGCAGGGGGAACTTATTCAACAGAGGAAGAATACCTTCCACAGCTTGAACAAGCAAATCAGATATCTTGTTAAGTCGTCTAAGGCTAGCTGCAAGGCTAAATAATCATCCCTATCTAATCACAATCATAAGACATTTTTTAGCTACATCCGAAACCTAAAAGGGAATACACATCTGTGTGCCAAACCTATAGTGGATGGTACCACTCACACTAAACCTGAGGAAATTGTCAACCTGCTAGCTGACAGATTTGGCAATAAGTTCACCCTCCTATTCACACCAGCCATACCCCAAAGCATTCCTGACACCAGTCTATAAAGAGAATTTCCAAAGAACAGGTCATACAGGCACTCTCGAAGGCCAAAAACATGGCCTCGATGGGACCAGATAACATCCCAGGCTGTTTGCTAAACAATCTGAAACAAGACCTAGTGCAATCTAAAACAATACCAAGTGGAACCACTCAGCATTCTCTTTAACCGTAGCTAGAGAAATGGCTTTGTCCCAGCAGAGTGGAGAACAGCAACAGTAATCACTTACAGAAAGGGGGCCCATCAACTGACCCTGGGAACTATCAACCCATAATAGATGACTGCAAACTAGGAGCCATAATTGAAACTCCTAACGATGTGGACAAACTACAAAAGGGCCTCACTGAGACAGATACCTGGTGTCAAAGCCATGGCCTGAAGCTCAATGCCAAAAAATGTATTGTCATCCCCTTTGGTAAAAACTCTGTACCCATGAACTACCACATAGCTGGTAGTCTACTTAATGCCAAAAATGTGATAAGAGACCTTGGGACACAGGTGGACAGTAGTCTCTCCTTTGATAATCATATCACCACAGTGGTCAGGAAATCCTTCTAGGTGGTTCATCTCATCACAAAAGGATTCTCATCCAGAAAAAAAGAGGTCATTGTTCCCCTTTACTCATCACTCATTAGATCCATTATAGAGTACAACGCCCCTTTTGGTATGTACCTCACAAGACATCTACAACAACTGGAAAGACCACAGAAATACCTCACAAAGAGGATTACTGGCCTCAAACAGATGCCCTATGCAGACCGTCTCAAAAAGCTACAGCTTTACTCCATCGCATATCGCTTACTCAGGGGCGATCTCTGCCTAACATACAAAGCTATGTCAAACCCAGAGCTGTTGGACATGCTCCACTTAAAGAAATCCCAATCCCTCCGAGCTACATGCTCTAGGGAACTTAACCTTGTCACCACAATAAACAGAACATGCTGGAGGGATACATTCCTGTCCCAGAGACTTCCCATACTGTGGAACAGACTACCTATCTATGTCAAACAGAGCTCCTCATTAGCACTCTTCAAGAAAAATCTTGATGATTGGATGGGAAATGGGAAATTCACCCCGGGGATCACTTCTGTGGCTCTACTTGACAGGGGCACAGGAAAATAATTTTCTTGGGTGGCGAAAGCCAGGGTACATTTTTTGGATAGGCTTGTATGGGCCCTAGGGCCGATAGCCTAGTACCTACCTATGAACCTATGAACCTATAAGCCTAACCAGACTTATCTGCAAAGCCATGGAAAGAATCATCACGGACCTTATCCACAAGGACATAGGTGACCTTCAAACTCTTGACCCGATCCAGTCTGGTTTTGTTAAGGGTAGATCTTGCTAATTAAACCTAGTGGACTTTTTAGAGAATGTCACGAAAGCCCTGGATGAAAAATAGTACATACTGCCTATCTTGATTTAGCAAAGGCCTTTGACACATTCCCCCATTCAGGTATCAAAGAGAAACTCTTCAAGCTGGGGATTAACCCATACATTACTAGATGGGTAGCCAACTTGCTCACTGACAGAATCCACATTGTCAAACTTGGGGAGTCCACCTCCACCAGTTAACTAGTTATCAGTGGAGTACCACAAGGATCTTTTCTGGGTCCTCTACTGTTTGGAATCTATTTCTCTGAAGTCCAGGCAAAGGTAGATGCCCTGTGGCTTGCCAAGTCTGAAGATGACTGTAAACTGGGTGCAATCATAGAGTCCCCAATGATGTTAACATATTACAGAAAGGGCTGCCACAGACAAATGATTGATACCAAATTGGTGGACTAAAACTTAACTAAAAAAATGCTCCATTATTCCCTTTGGCAAAAAAGTAGCCCTTGCTGATTATGATATAGAGAGCCTCCCTCTAAGCTCCAACTGAGTGGTGTAAGACTTGAGAGCACAGGTTGGTAGCAGCCTAAACTTCAATCGCCATGTGTCCATAGTGGTAAGAAAAGCATTCTAAATTGTGCAGCCCATAAATAAGGTCATTGCATCCCAGAAGAGGGAGGTTATAGATCCACTGTATTTGACCCTTATCAGACCCCTAAATTGAGTACAATGCTCTCTTCTGTATGCACCTCATCAGGCACCTGCAGCAACTGGCCAGACTGCATAGATTTCTAACCAAAGGAATCCAGGGCCTCCAAAACATGACATACATGGAAAGACTGAAAGCCCTGTCACTGTCCTCTGTATCATACAGGTTGCTGACAGGTGACCTGTGCCTGGCCTACAGATCAGTCTTGAATCCTAGCCTAATGGAAAAGCCATACATCTGCAAATCAAAAGGGACAAGAATAACTTATTCCAGGGATCTAAACCTAGCATGTGACATTAACCGAACATGCTCAAGAGACAGATATATCTCCCAGTGATTGCTGCTCCTCTGGAACAAGCTCCCACTCCATGTGAAGCAGAGGTCCTCAATGACCCTATTCAAGCTCAACCTTGACAACTGGACTGTAAATTCACCACAGGGATGACACCTATTCCCTCATGGACAGGGGCAGTCGGTGCTGATCACAGAACCACTCTGCTAATGACCATCTAACTATAGTCAATAAGGGTACTCAGGTTTTTTACATGACTAGGCTTATAAAGGCCTAGGGCCATTAGCCTAGTAACCTTACATGAACTTATGAGCCATGCACCTAATGGCAGATTCAATGGGTTGCAATTTGGTGCAGTGGTGGTATCTGGCCAAGGATTATATAAGACATTGTAATTTGCTGCAGTGGTGGTATCTGGTCCACAACTATTCAATACATTGCAATTTGTTAGAGTGGTTGCATCTGCCCAGGAATATACAGTACATTGTAATTTGGCACAGTAATGGCATCTGGCCCAGAACTACAAAGCATGCCACAGAAAACACAAATTAGCAGGGTCCATGCTGAATTACAGTCATGGCATGGTGGACAATGAATCATCTGGCTAAACTGTATATCTGATTTCAGCATGCCCATGGATATTAGCGAGCAGGCAGGGCATTACAGGACTATTATTATTTGCAGTGTTGGATGGAAACAGTTACAGTCGACTGCCATCTTCCACCATTTATGACACTGCAACTTTGTAGCTCATCTTGGCACAGCACCCCCTTCTCATACATAGAGAAGTTGACTATGCACTGATGTGGTGGCTCTGCATATGGCAAATGAAGGCATCTGTCTGTCTCTTCACCCATACATCTTGACAGTGCACAGGTGTGTGTGTGTGTGTGTGTGTGTGTGTGTGTGTGTGTGTGTGTGTGTGTGTGTATATGTGTATTTATATGTGTGCATGCCCTTTGGAACAGCAATTGAGTTTGTCATATCTGATGTTCTCTAATCATGCTTGTGAAAAATGTAGACCAGTACAAAGTGGTGTAGAATATCCTCTATAATTATGGCATATAGGCAAAGAAACAATTACAAAAATCCAAAAACCAGACTGGTTTCAGCTTCATAATGCTTTCCTCAGTTTAAGCCATACAGTTCACTAATACCATGCACCATTAAATACATACAGTTACCAATACTGGCCCTTCTCATTGGATAATTGAAACTGTTCATTTAATCCAGGGGGAATAAACCACCCAACTTAATTATATACTTTTTTTTATTATTGAGGATGGAGTGCCAACCAATTTTATTACATTTGTCTCCTATAATCCTATCAATGATAGCAAATCTGAATTTTGCAGTTGTATATGTAAGGAAATGTTTGTATAGGGCACTGGTTTGTCTTTTGTTTCTAATATCACTGAAGTGTTCAGTAATATGTAATCTTAGTGGTTGTTATGTCTGTCCAATGTAAAATGCTGAACAAAAGCATGTAGCAAGATAAATAACCCAATCTGTATTGCAGCTGGACAAAAACTTGATATCAAATAATGTGGCTATGTTTTTGCTGGAAAATTGTTTGCATTTGTTTACAAATGTGCACAATGTCCACATGGATGCAACCATAAAGGGGCTCCCACAGGATTGTTTGTTGTTGGCATCTATCAATGACCTGCCAACGTTTGTAGTGGCTGAAATATGAGTCTAATGTCTTACCCCTGCAAAAGGAAAATGAACATTTGGGTTTAAGAATGTTGGATAATTTGTGATCAGCTTGCAATATATTCCAATGTTGATTGATGCTGTCCATCAATATGTTGGTGTTGCATCCATATGTAGTTAATAAATGAATATCAGAAGCCCCTAATTGTTGTTTATCCTGCTAGATCAATGGTTGTGTCCTGTCCTTGGTAGATGCCCAATTGTTTGCACTCAGAATAGTGCCTGGCTTATAGCATCTGGTTTTAAACTTGTATATCAGGTCTTGTCTGTAGTATTCATAGTTTTCTGGATTCAAACAGATCCATCTCATACAGAGAAACTGCGATTTTTGAAATATTCCTGATGATGTGAGGGGGATGGAAACTAGTTGCCCGTAGTAATGAATTGTATTGTGGATATTTTTGATATGCTTGGCTATCCAAAGTATTATCTCTGTTTCTGGTAACTAACACTTCCAGAAACATGATGTGTTGTACATGATAGTTCACCGTAAAGTGTATATCCCACTTGTTGCCATTTAAATATTCCACAAATTCCATTAAATAATCAGTGTCCGCCCTCCGGACCATCCAGCAGTCATCAAGATACCATTTCCATATGTCAATTTCTGCCAGATTTACATTATGAGAAGAATTGTAAATAAGTTGTTCTTCAACAAATGTGATAAACAAGTCAGCATAAATAGGGGTGAAAGAAGCCCCCATTGCAGTACCTTGCAACTGTCAGAAGCATCTGCCATGATAGTAGAAGATGTTTTTAGTAAGTACGTGTTCTGCTAGGCAAACCAGGAAGGTATTAAACCCTGGTGGATATAGTTCTGATCTGTCTAACCAATACTGTAAAACCTGAAATCCCACCCAATGTGGAATGTTGGTATATAACGCTGTTACATCCAGAGTACATAGTAGCCAAGTAGGTTCAAACTGCATATCAAAAATGATATGCAAAAACTCCGTGGTATCCTGTATTTGAGATCTCACATATTTTAGCAAAGGCTTTAAATATTTGGTCAAAAACTGGGAGAGTGGTTCAGTAAGTGAACCCCTCCCAGAGACAATTGGCCTACCAGGTGGATTTTTTAAATTCTTATGAATTTCTAGTAATAGATAAAGGTATTGGTTACAAAGATTGGATACCATCAAATGGTATAAATCTGAATCAGTAATGATCTGTTCTTCTCTGGCATCACATAGAAATTCATCAGTTTCTTGTTTGAACCTATGGCATTGGTCCAAAGGAATATACATATAATAACAGCCATCATTAAGCTGCCATTCAGTTTCCCCATGATATTTGACTCAATCCATGACTACTGGTGTAGAAGTCAGGCATGTATTGTTTTGCACAAAACATGTGATTGCATGCTAATAGACCTGACCCTGAAAAGCCCATCGTGTACGGCGCAGTTCTGTGTGGTGTGGCATATGATTCAGAAATCTGGTCTACATGCATATGTCTACTATACTGCTCCTTGAGTGGTCCAACTTAATAACCATTACTGCTTCATCCTCTCCCAACTTTCGAGCTTAAGCATGTTATATCAGGGACAGTAGCACTTTCCTGTTTTTCCTGTGGTCTACTGGGTAGGCTTTAGCTCTTTTACCACTACAACCCAGGTTCAGTACCCAGTCAGGGAATTTAAATGACTTTTCACAAGCCTAGTGGTGCAATGGGTAATGCTTCTGACTACAGATCAGATGATGGCTCCCTTAAAAAGGCTGATGCTTGGCTTGACCTGGTACCCATGCTCTCATATGCCACATGCCTTACCACAATGACATGAATTGACACTTGTATGACCTGCTCTGGTAATGGAGGCAGAGCAGGAGATGAAGCCACATACATTTTATACACATTGTTTAATTTATGGCATCTATATTAGATTATCAAAAGTATGATTCAGCGAATGCTCACATGAACGAAAACTCTGGAAATCGAACTTCTTATTGTGGGGACTGCATCCCTCCCCCCGCTAACTATATATTCCAACTCCGCGATCGTACTACAGTGAGGAAAGGGCAAATATCCCACTCCTCACTGTACCTCAACCCCACAAACACCCTTTCGATTTCCATTGTTTTCGCTCATGTGAGCATTCGCTGAATAAAACTTTCGATAATCTAATATAGACCCAATTTATGTACAGTTATCTCTTACTCTCTTAACTGTTGTCCACTTACATTTAACAATGCTTCCTTTATTCAGATGTTGATTAGCATCACCTGAATACTATTAGCTGTTGCAGAAAGTGAAAACAACTCTCTGGACAATGGAGTTTGTATGTGTATATCATTTTAGTGCACACCTGCAATGATGCTCATGTTATATTTGTGACTTATCATATACTTCTTATTTTGTCTCCAAAATATCGGTCAGTGGTGGCAGAGGAAGTCCTGTGGCTGTATTTCCTGACATTAGATTGTTACCAACATCTGAATCTATACCTTAAGAGTGGGTGGTGTTTGTTTCTGCTGGAAGCAACCTGAGTACAATCTCTTGCCTTCCAAGTCAATTTCTCTAGATGGTTGTGAAGGCTACTCTGTTGAAGGCAGACAAGTAATGTCACCTTCATAACTCAGTGGCAGGTGCAGAGGTTACTGGCCACTGAAATGTGTAGACATATGTATGCCCACTTTGGTAATATGGAGCATCTCATCAGTTCATAAGTATATACCAGGTTAATGACCACCAGACCCTTTATAAGCCTAGCCACACAAACTAATTAAATTGTATCTGCTTGTAAGATGTGCATCTGAATAGGAGGAGTATGTTAGTTAGCAGGGGTATGCTAGTTAGGAGGGGTATGTTAGGACATACATTTCAACTTCTTAACACAAAAAAGTTTGGACAATGCCTAAAATAATGTTTGGCCAAAGCCTAAAATAACAGGAGGACAACGGCCCAAAAATAAGGACAGATTTTAACTATTGCTATTATAAACTTAGAAATTTGCTCGAATTATTGGTTTTTTGTTTGAATGCATTTTCTGAAGGATATGAAGTATGAAACTGAAATGTTTGTCATTATTTAGTGACTTCAGTCCTTAGCAATTTCCCAGAAAACCTCAAGCTTTATGCGAAATAGACCAAAAACATGAGGCAAAAATCTGGACATTCTTCAAAAAATTGGACAGTTGAGAGGTATGTGTTAGGTGTTTGCTAAATTTATGTGTGGAGTATGTTAGCTAGTCATTGTTTACCATAAGTCTCTATCTACAGGAGACATGGGAGTCAGCCCAGAGGTGAATTTATGATTTCCCATCCATGTTAGTTAGGGAATGTTTACTGCCTGCCTCTGTCTGTAAGAGAGATGGGAGCCAACCTTGGGATGAAGGTTAAATTTGAGTAGGGTTAGGGATGGACTCTTCTTCAAATAGATAGGGTGCCTATTCCACAGTATGGGGATCCTTTGAGACACATATCTGTCTCCCCAGCATGTTCTGTTTATGTCACATGAAAAGCTTAAAGACTTGGAGTGTATGTTTTTGGTGTTTTTTTGGATGTGCAAAAACTCCATCAGAGCTGGATTTAAGCATGATTTATATGCCACTCACAGATTGTCTCTCAACAACCTGTATTACAGTGAGTATAAAGACAGGGCTCTTAGGTGATCTGTATATTACAATGTGTTAATACCTTGAATTCTCTTGCTGAGGAACCTCTGTAGGTATTCCAACTGTTGCATATGCCTAGTGAGATGCATAACAAAGGGGGTATTGTACTCAATGATGAGTTTGATAAAGTGGCACCATACTTTCCTTGGACCTGGATGTCATATCCTTACTTATACATTGGGACACATAGAATGATTTTCTTACTACCTTGGCTACATGTTTGGTAAAAGCCATATTACTGTCTACATATGTTGCCAGATCTCTACTGGGTCAACTCTTAGTGGTGTCTTGTCAATGGAGTAATTCACTTGGATGGATGTTGTCTCAAAAGGCACTATAATGCAGTTCTTTGCATTGAGTTTTTATCTGTGTCTTTGGCACCAGTCATTTGTGTTTGTTAGGCCCTCTTGCAGGATGTTGGTATCATGGGGGAATTTATGATAGCTCACAATCTGCAGTCATCTGCAGCCTTGGTGAACCAGAGGCCCTTGACATTAGCCTTGACCTCCAAGAGGTAGATGCTAAAGAAGAGTGGGCTCAGAGCAGAGCCCTAAGGTATTCCACTTTTGACCTGCCTTTTGGTGGAGGTGGTCTCACCAGTCTTAACTTCTTGGGTACTACCTGTGAGACAGCTGACAATCCAGTAAGATATGTATGGATTTATGTCTAATTTGCTGAGTTTGTCCACGTGTGGTGTTTGATGTTGCTTTTTATGTGTGCTTAAGAGATTGCTGAGGATAAGTGTTGCCGATTGTAGGCATAGGAGGTCTTTGAGGTTTAGGAAGCCTGTTTTAGTGCCTTGGCATAAGATGGTCAATGTGTGAGGTGCAAACTATATGTGGTAGATGTAGTGTGCATGTTTTAGATAGCCTTGGTTGTAAGTCAGATTTTTCTTTCCAAGGAAGTTGTGTATGTACATCTCTCACATACTTTGCTGGTTTATTTAAGGATTAAAAGGCTGTCTGTGAACATGAAGCAATTGCTACATTGTCTCAGGATGCCCATATCTACTAAGCTGGCTAAGGAGACATTTGGACATTGCATATCCATGTTGTTTAGGCCTGTATTAGGGTGAACTATTAGGGTATGATGATAAGGTTTTACAGAGGTCTCTAGGGTTAGGTTCTAGAGTTGAATAGTGCCAGGATAAGGTATTATAGTGAGCTATGATATGGTATTAGTGCTATTTGACATGCAAGCTAGCTGTTTGGAGCTTAACTCCTTGCAATATTTCACTAAATTACAGGTTACAGTCCTAATACTAGTTCTATAAGTAAAATTAACTATCAGGCACTTGCATCTGTACAGGGCATTGCTAAGTAACCTTTGCTGCTTGGTGACCAGCTCTGTACAAAAGTGTCTAATTTATAGAAGCAGAAAAGAAAGCGAAATATAACTTCTCAGGCTTTTGACCAATAAAATGACTACACTGTGAGCCCCTTTAGAGTGATAGAGTGATTACCAGCTAAGATAGACCAGGCAAACACCTTCTGCCACAAAAAAAGATGATTTTAGACCTCGTAATGTAAAATCACAACTAAAAAGGAACCTTAGGTGCAATGCAACAAGAAATAACTCTTTCCCGAACTAAATCATCCCTCTACAAGTTGATTACAAGACTAAAACAGTTCAACTAACAAACAGCAAAGAACAGAAAGTGGTTTGTAGCAAAAATGCACGTTAAATGCTCATAAAATTGCAACATAAAAGAAACAATCACTTAAACAGTGAAAACAAGTGCAATAATACAGACTGGGGACTTATCTTTGCCTGAATGGCACTGGATTCAGTAGAAGCTCTTCTTGAAGCACAGGCAAGTAGTCAAAAACTTGCTGAGCTCCGTGAAAGCACAAAGCCTTGCAGATACACATAATCCATAGAAGCAGAAATGAAAGTGAAATGCAACTCCTGAGCTTTCTGGCCAATTAAACAACTACACTCTTAGTCCCTCTGGAGTGCTTCCCAGCTCAGATAGAGTAGGCAAATGTCTTCTGCCACAAGATGGATGACCTTAGTCCTCTTAATGTAAAAGCACAATAAAAAGGACCCTCAAGTTGTATGCAATAACAAAGAACTTATTCCCTGTCTTAACCACCCCTATACAATTTGATTACAAATCAAAACAGTTCATGTACCAAATAGTAAAGGAGAAAATGTGATTTGTGGCAAAACGACACTTTAAATGCTTAGAAAATTGCAAAAAAAGCAGCAATCGCTTAAGCAGTGAAACACAAGTTAAAGAATACTGTTTAGGAGTGTATGCTTGCCTGGAGGGCACTGGATTCAGATGAAACACTTCTTGAAGCACAGGTAATTAGTCAATGTTTGGTAATCTTTGTGGAAATGAGCCAAAATAATCTAAAAGTTGAATTGATGCATGTTCATAGATAAGTACTAGGCTAGCTGCCCTAGTGGACTATTTTAAACCTATCTAATTTCCTCTGATATGAATAAAGCCCTGTACATGTCATCTTGGATATAAATACCTTAACCATTGTGCCAATCCCTACAGTCTACATAAACTATAGATGCACTCCAACAGCAGACATGATCCATTAAATCTGCAGAGGAATAACTAGCCAATGACATGATCTTTTGAGGTGTATGATGCCTGGGTATATTTCCTTCTGCACTTATTTGGTATTCAGTCATTGCAGCAGCCAAATATACCCCCTTCCTGGTGTCACCTTACCTTCTGCTTCTATCTGCATATCTCCTTTATTGTCAAATCCTCCCCATCACCAGTTATCTACCCACTGTCTGCATGTGCCCATCCACTGCCACCTCACCTTTTCTGTCTGTGCGACCACTGTTTTATTTGTTTCCATGTTTGTCTGTTTGCACCTTCCATACTCCTTCATTCCCACCAAAAAGTATCCCTTTTTACCTTCCACATCTATATTTTTTCTTCTAATAAAGAAAACAGGTTCTACACTTAAAAGCAATATCACTCATCTTCTCCACTCCCATATTGGTCACTGTTTTCCCACTACTTAATGTACTGCCCTTTCCTACATAACTATCTATTCCTGTCCTTCCCATTTATCTGATGAACAGCTGACCATTGTGGTATGCATAAACACACCAGTGTTCTGGTTGGTTACGGTGTTGTGCTATGCTGCCATCATCTGTCTGTGCTACCGGTTGTCACTGTCTACAGTGACACTGGGGTTGACTTCTTGTAATGCTCTTTGTACAGTGCAATGCCTTTTATATGGCACCATACTTGTTGGCCATGTGAATTGTAGTACTTCAGATCTTCTTCTGGGTTGATATTGTGCTGTTATATACTGTCTTTTGCACCTATAATTAACTTTTTGATGTTCTGTGCAGCGAGTCCCTTCAGTATTAGCTTTGCTCAGGCATACTGTTCTACTACTATGAATTTCAACCGTGTATCAATGCATTTACACACTGACTCTTAAAACACTGGGGTCTTGAAATTTCTTAATTCACTTGATGTATTTTCATGTGTCTGTTATTTTCCTCCATTCTTTGTGCAAATATACATAATGGGATTCTATACTTTCTGCTCAGTCATCTGTTCATGTAGACTATGGAGCATTTCTGGTCTTCCATTTGTCGGCCTCCATCTTGTCAATGTGTTTGACAACATGGAACATCAGAGAAGTTGGCTGCATTATAGACGTTTCGTCAACTTTCTGAATAAAAATAACAATGTTTTAAAATGGGCATGTCTTTTGCCAGGAACCACCAATTTTTTAAACTTTCCTTACATTTACAGATTTCTAATACTGATTATGCAATAGTTCTCCTGTTGATACAATTATCCAAAGGTATATTACCAATGCATATTCAAAATTAAGTGAACTGTACTTGGCATTTTTCCAAGTACTTTATTCTGTAATCCAATGCCTTGAATTTAGTTACCATAACTCTGACCATGAGACTCACACTCTAAAGCACATTTTCATGATATATACCCTGATTTTTGTAGGCATACTAATGAAGATCTTCTTATTTTAAATATACATGCCATTTCTTTGTGAATCTATGTAATGTTACTTTGTTTAAATAGTGAAGAGGTGAGGTCTCAGAAATTAATGCACCAGTCAAAATTATCATTGCCATATCATGTTTATGCTAGAGCCAATATTTAACCTAGAATACTATCTTGTAACCGCTTCTTTCATAAATGTGTGTGTGTGTGTGTGTGTGTGTGTGTGTGTGTGTGATTGTGTGTGCGTGCGCATGTGTGTATCTGTATGTGCATGTTGTGTGTGTCTGTGTGTTGGTGCATGCATGAGCATGTGTGCATATATGTATGGGTGTTTGTGTATGAGTGAGTGGGAGTGGGAGAGATTGTGATGTACCGAGTGTGTGTGTGTGTGTGTGTGTGTGTCCATGTTGTGTTTGTCTGTGTGTTGGTGCACACATGAGCATGTTTGCATATATGTATGTGTGTTTGTGTATGAGAGAGTGGGATTGGGACAGAGTGTGACATAGCAAGTGTGTGTGTGTGTGTGTGTGTGTGTGCGCGTGTGTGTGCGCGCGCACATGTGTATCTGTGTGTGCATGTTGTGCATGTCTGTGTCTTGGTGCATGCATGAGCACATGTGCATATACATATGGGTGTTTGTGTATGAGTGAGTGGGAATGGGAGAGATTTACCGAGTGTGTGTGTGTGTGTGTGTGTGTGTCCATGTTGTATGTATCTGTGTGTTGGTGCACACATGAGCACATTTGCATATATGTATGTGTGTTTGTGTATGAGAGAGTGGGATTGGGACAGAGTGTAATATAGCAAGTGTGTGTGTGTGTGTGTGTGTGTGTGTGTGTGTGTGTGTGTGTGTGTGTTTGTGCATGCACACGGATGAGTGCATGTGTGTATCTGCGTGCACATGTTGTGTATGTCTGAGTGTTGGTGCATGCATGAGCATGTGTCATAGATGTATGGGTGTTTGTGTATGAGTGAGTGGGAGTGGGACAGAGTGTGATGTACCGAGTGTGTATGTATCTGTGTGTGTGTGTGTGTGTGTGTGTGTGTGTGTGTGTGTGTGTGTGTGTGTGTGTCCATGTTGTGCGTGTCTGTGTGTTGGTGCACAGATGAGCATGTTTGCATATATGTATTTGTGTTTGTGTATGAGAGAGTGCGATTGGGACAGAGTGTGACATTGCAAGTTCCTGTGTGTGTGTGTGTGTGTGTGTGTGTGTGTGTGTGTGTGTGTGTGTGTGTGTGTGTGTGTGCACGTGTACATGTGTATCTGTGTGAGCATGTTGTGTGTGTCTGTGTGTTGGTGCATGCATGAGCACATGTGCATATATGTATGGGTGTTTGTGTATGAGTGAGTGGGAGTGGGAGAGATTGTGATGTACCGAGCATGTGTGTGTGTGTGTGTGTGTGTGTGTGTGTGTGTGTGTGTGTGTGTGTGTGTGTGTGTGCATGTGTGTGTGTGTGTATCTGTGTGTGCATATTGTGTGTGCCTGTGTTTTGGTGCATGCAGAATGTGTGCATATATGTATGGGTGTTTGTGTATGAGTGAGTGGGAGTGGGAGAGAGTGTGATGTACTGAGTGTCTGTGTGTGTGTGTGTGTGTGTGTGTGTGTGTGTGTGTGTGTGTGTGTGTGTGTGTCTGTGTGTTGGTGCACACATGAGCACGTTTGCATATATGTATGTGTGTTTGTGTATGAGAGAGTGGGACTGGGACAGAGTGTGACATATCAAGTGTGTATGTGTGTGTGTGTGTGTGTGTGTGTGTGTGTGTGTGTGTGTGTGTGTGTGTGTGTGTGTGTGTGTGTGTGTCTGTGTCTGTGTGTGTGTATCTGTGTATGTGTGCATCTTGGGAAGATGACTTTTTGTCAGCTTTGGTGAAAGATATATTAATGGAAGATTCCCTCCTTCCCTAAATTATTTACATCCTGGCATTTTGCATAAAAATGAAAAATGAGGGCTGGGAAATTGATTGCAGTTTGCTATTAATGGGAAAAGCAATGTCTTATCTATTTGTTTAGGACTATTAGTAAGTATCTTAACCAGTGTAGGTTAACTAAGCCCCCCACCAAAAAAAAAATATATATACATATATGTATATATACATCTCTCTCTCTCTCTCTCTCTCTCTCTCTATATATATATATATATATATATATATAGGTCTCATTTCATTGAACAAAATGACGTTTCAATGGACCATAACGTGACCCCTTATTCCCAAAAGTGCATTTATTCGAAAATGCACTTTCGTGAATAACCACATAACCGAAAAGCAAAAAAAGACAAAAAGAATAAAATATACGGCAACACTAACCACATGTATGCAGGGGGGCAAGCTCCTCTGCACCGCCCATGTGGGGGCCTGTGCCCCCCACAACCCCGCTACTTATATATTCTCACTCCAAGATCGCAACACAGTGGGGAAAAGGGAATATTCCCTTATCCCTGCTGTGCCACGAACTGAACAACAACGTCTGCTGCTTTTCGGTTACATGGTTATTCTCGAAAGTGCATTTTCGAATACATGCACTTTCGGGAATACGGGGTCACCAAATTAAATTTCGAAGAAACATAATTTCAATGGGTCAAGGTAGACTCATATCTATCTATATATATATATATATATATATATATATATATATGTATATATATATATATATATATATATATATATATATATATATATATATATATATATATATATATATATATATATATATATATATATATATATATATATATATATATATATATATATATATATATATATATATTACCTGTCTCTCTCTCTCTCTCTCTTTATATATATATATATATATATATATATATATATATATATATATATATGGATTCCTATTACAAGAACGGAAGTTCACAACTTCAGACTTGTAATAGGAAACCTCACTTACGCGAAAGTTAACTTTAACGAAAGTGAACTTCTGCGAAAGTGCACTTCACCGAAAATACCTCAGCACAGTGGAGGACATCAAAAAACAAGCTATGTCCTCCACTATGGTGCAATACTCACAGACCTTAGGGTTAGGGCATGGGTTTGGGTAAGGGGATAGTTAGTAAAGCTATCTCTTTTACCCTAACCCATGCCCTAACCCTAAGGTTCATGACTATTGTACCATAGTGGAGGACATTGCTATGTCCTTCACTGCGCTGCAGTCGTCACGGACCTTAGGGTTAGGGCACGGGTTATGGTAAGGGGATAGCCCATGGGCTATCCCCTTACCATGACCCATGCCCTAACCCTAAGGTCCGTGAGTACTGCACAGAAGTTCAATACAACACCTGTTCATTGTACTGAACTTCGCGTAAGTGCACTTTCGATTAAGTGCACTTTTGCTGCAGTGTGCATTCCATACACTATTTCGAAGTAGTGAACCTTTGATCTAGTGTATGGAATCATATATATATATATATATATATATATATATATATATATATATATATCTAAAAACAACAGCAGCAAACAGCACGTATTTCACATCCAGGGCAGAGTCTATAAAAACTGATAGGTGTGGCAAGAAAACACAACCACTACCAGTTAACAAGGTCTCAAGTTGCTTCTTACATCCACTTTCTTCAAAAGCACTTTTTGTTTGCAAGCATATTTTCGACAAACACCTCCTTAAAACAGCTGGCATCAATAGAGCTGAACGTCCACTTCTGAATAATTTTAAAGCAGCTTCTATTTATTATAAAACATCGTCAGAACATGTTAAAATAGTAAATAAAACACAAAAAGATAAGCGTTTTCGGGTTTCAAAGTTCACCCTTCATCAGATCAATACATAATGACCACTGTTCCTTGTTTAAAAAATACTTTGCTCCAGTGAGGCGAAACTGCTAATTAACATACCCATTCCCTATTACATTGAACACGCCTTCTTAAACTTCATTTCCTGAGTGCAAGTAGTATGAAACAGCACTACAAGTTGATGTGTCCTTTCCCTTTGAGAAGTGCTAGACACGCCTTCTTAGTCTTCGCTTCCTAAGTGCAGGTTGGATGGGAAATGTAGTATTGAGTCCCGGTTTTACATGTGGTTGTAGTTTCCCTATCCAGAACATTTCCTATTGCTCTAGTCTATTATTAATATCACCCCCCCCCTACTGGACACACATACAACTTTTAAAACCCTGAAAACAAAACTATGGTCTACATGATCCCTGATGTGTTTTGCCAGGGGACTTTTAAAATCTTTTAACCTAATGTCGCTGACATGTTTGGAGAGCCTTTCTTTTAGTTGCCTTATAGTCTTTCCCACATAGAATTGTTCACATTTTGAACATGTGGCTAAATACACAACATTTCTAGTTGTGCAATCCGCATATGAATTGCATGTGTATCTTTTCTTGGTAACAGGATGTTCAAATGCATTCTCTGTGCAGATGTATTTGCACATCATGCATCTTCTACAAGGAAAGGTTCCCTTTCTGTCTGACATGATTGGTGGTAAAGAGTAGTTCTCCTTGCATAAAATATCCTTTAAATTACTTGCATTCCTATAGCCAAATCTCGGTGCTTGTACCACTATCTCCTTGCATTCTTCATTTGATGTTAATATTTTCCAGTTTTTTTTTATTATACCACAAATTTGTTTAGTGTCAGTCGTGTGGGTAAGACTCATCTTAACCTCCTCTGGGTCTTTCCTTCTGAACTCATCTGTTCCATTTTCTTTTTTTCGCTTTAAGTATGGTTTTGCCTTCATTTCCCTTTCCATCATGACTTGTTGCTTATTTTCCATGATCTCCATCTCTTTGTACCCCCTGTCTTTCAGATGGTCTGACATTTCTTCCATCATATTCGTGATATTGATATCATTCGAGTGTATTCTTGAGGTCCTTAGAAACTGACTCCTCATCACATTCCTGTGGGTGTGCCTCGGGTGCATACTATTTCTTGGTAGTATGTTGTTCTTCCAACAGTCTTTTCTATAAAGGGTTGTTTCGATGTCACCTTCTTCATTTTGTGATATTCTCACATCTAAGAAGCTCATTTGCGAAGAAGTTAGTGCTGTTTTCTAAATATTGATGAAATTCCTTCAATTCCACAGCATTGCCTTCCCATAAAATACATATGTCATCAACAAACCTTTGATATAACTTTATGTTATCTTTCCATGGGTTCTCTTGATGAATGACTTGATCTTCCCAGTGCGCCAAAACTAAATTTGCATAGCTATTGGCGCACGGCGTGCCCATTGCTACTCCACATAGCTGAATGTATATTTTGCCATTAAAGATGAAGACGTTATTTGTTAATATCAACTCCATCAATTTACAGATGATCACAATTTGTCTCTCACCATACATGCCTTTGTTTATGAGATATTCCTTCATAGCCGTCATACCATAACTGTTGGGAATACTAGTAAATAAATTCTTAATGTCCATACATACCATTAGATGTTTTCTTTTATTTCTTTTGGTGTCTGCAAACTCACCCAACTTTTCTATGAAGTCTTTCGTATCTTTCAAAATTGTTGGTACTTTCTCCAGTTCTTTCTTGATGTGATTTTCTACATAAATAGAGGCTGGCTCCATGATCCATCCTGCTCCAGCCACAATTGGCCACATTGGTGGTTTGTGTGGATCTTTATGTATTTTTGGAAGGCATTTAAAAGCTGGAATCAGGGGGTGTTCAGCAACCAGATAATCATATAACTCTGATGTGATCAGGTTCCTTTCTCTAAGTCCTTCCAGACATCCTCACTCGATTTTCAATATCATTCAGTTCCTTCTTATTAATTTCTCTATATGAGGTGCCATGTTCTAACAGAAGCAAAACTTCTTCTATGTAATTGTTGGTATCCATCAGAACTACCCCTCCTCCTTTATCCATTGGTTTGATTGTTAGTTCTTTATTTTCTTCCAGTTCCTTTAAGGCCATCCTCTCTTCCTTTGTGATGTTGTAAAACTTTCTTCTGTTGTTATTTTGAATATGTTCAATTATTTCTTTCTCAGAAACATTAATAAATGTGTCCATCACCCCATTGTTTTGTGGAACAAAACTACTGGGTTTCTTGAATCTTTCCATCTGTATACCCTTATTGTTCTTGAACATGGTCTTTAGCTTCACATCTCTTCCAAAACTTCTTAGGCTTAATATAGCCTCATTTTCATCCATTCCTCTTGTGGGTATGAATTTCAACCCTTTATTCAACACATTAACATGTACATCAGTTAGTCTGACGGATGAGAGATTGAAGACCAAGGATTCCCTAGCCATACTTCTCATCTGTCTTCTGCAAATGATCTCTTTCTCTTTCTTTCTCTGCTTAAGGACCTCATTTCTTTTCTGTTCCTTATCTCTCTTATCCTTAATGGAAAAGTCGAAAAAAACATCTCTTTTTCATTGCTCTTCGGTATTGCTCCCATGTGTTTATTCACATCACCTTGGTAGTTGCTGCCCTGGGGTGCTAGGTTTGCCCTGTTTTATGTACTTTCAATGTTGCTTCCTATCTCCTGCAGAGGTAGTACTCTATCCTCTGCATTATTCCTGTTGTTACCCTGCTCATTATCAATCATATTTCTCTCTGTTACCATAGTTTTTGCATTCTGTTCAAAGAGGCTCTCTTTGAACGATGGTAACCTTGTTCATCATTGTCACTTTATGCAAGGACAACTACTCTATACCACCAATCATGTCAGACAGAAAGGGAACCTTTCCCTGCAGAAGATGCACGATGTGCAAATACATCTGCACAGAGAATGCATTTGAAAATCCAGTCACAAAGAAAATATACACTTGTAATCTATATGCAGATTTCACAACTAGAAATGTGTATTTAGCCACATGTTCAAAATGTGAACAATTCTATGTGGGAAAGACTATAAGACAACTAAAAGAAAGGCTCTCCAAACATGTCAGTGACATTAGGCTAAAAGACTTTAAAAGTCCCCTGGCAAAACACATCAGGGATCATGTAGACCATAGTTTTGTTTTCAGGGTTTTAAAAATTGTATGTGTGTCCAGTAGGGGGGGTGATATTAATAATAGACTAGAGCAAGAGGAAATGTTCTGGATAGGGAAACTACAAGCACATGTGAAACCGGGACTCAATACTACATTTCCCATCCAACCTGCACTTAGGAAGCGAAGACTAAGAAGGCGTGTCTAGCACTTCTCAAAGGGAAAGGGCACATCAACTTGTAGTGCTGTTTCATACTACTTGCACTCAGGAAATGAAGTTTAAGAAAGCGTGTTCAATGTAATAGGGAATGGGTGTGTTAATTAGCAGTTTCGCCTCATTGGAGCAAAGCATTTTTTAAACAAGGAACAGTGGTCATTATGTATAGATCTGATGAAGGGTGAACTTTGAAACCCAAAAACGCTTATCTTTTTGTGTTTGTTTTACTAATTTAACATGTTCTGATGATGTTTTATAATAAATAGAAGCTGCTTCAAAATTATTCAGAAGTGGACGTTCAGCTCTATTGATGCCAACTGTTTTAAGGAGATGTTTGTCAAAAATATGCTTGCAAACGAAAAGTGCTTTTGAAGAAAGTGGATGTAAGAAGCAACTTGAGACCTTGTTAACTGGTAGTGGTTGTGTTTTCTTGCCACAGAAATCAGTTTTTATAGACTCTGCTCTGGATGTGAAATATGTGCTGTTTGCTGCTGTTTGGATATTTTACAATTTTTACAGCACGCTCCTATCCGGTTCCATTCTTTTTGCTGTTTTTATATATATATATATATCTATATCTATATATATATATATATATATATATATATATATATATATATATATAGAGAGAGAGAGAGAGAGAGAGGTCCCCTACGAAATCCCAAATGCACAGAATCCCGATGCCCAAAATACGGAGACAAAAAGCCCGAAACCCCACATTACTGAAAGACCAGAAGCGCGAAATTCAAAATCCCGATGTTAACGGATTTTGAGTTAGCACTTTTGGTGTTGCAGTTCAGGTAAGTGTGTGTGTGTGTGTGTGTGTGTGTGTGTGTGTGTGTGTGTAAGTATGTTTGTGAGGGGCTTTAGTGTGTGTTAGTGTGTGTTTTGACTGTGGGGTGTGTGTGTGTGTGTGTGTGTGTGTGTGTGTGTGTGTGTGTGTGTGTGTGTGTGTGTGTGTGTGTGAGGGACTGTAATGTGTGGGTGTGAGTTTGCCTTGTGTATATGTTTGTGTGATCTCGGAGTTAGAATAATAAAGTAGGGGGTGTGTAGGGGGCACAGCCCTCCACATGGGAGTTGCATGGGGCAAAGCCCCCATGCTTATCTTTAGTGTAGGGTGGTTTGTTTGGTTATGGGGGAGGGTGTGTGTATGTCTGTGTGTGTGCTGTATGTATGTATTAGTTTCACGATTTTGAATTTCGCACTTTCAGTGTTTTGGTAATGTGGGGTTTTGAACTTTTCGTCTTGGTATTTTGGACATTGGGATTCTGTGCATTCAGGATTTCGTAGGGGATCCATATATATATATATATATATATATATATATATATCTATAGATATATAGATATATATATATAAAAATATATATATGGTTTACCTTCAAAATGTTGATGGCCACAACATGGAAACAACTTCCGCGAACTCTGAACTGCACCTTCTCAAAACCTCGAATGTCGATATTCTGAACTGCAAACACTTGCTCCCTTTTTGAGCCATTTTGTACTTGTCTGGAGGTGTGGCACAGTTGAAAATGTCAACGTCCGATGTCTTGTTGACTTTCTGATGTTTTGGCAGTATGGGTTTCATGGTAGCGGTTCGGCGGTGTGCACATTCGACTATGTGCAGTTGACATTTTAAAGGTAAACCAGAGGCAGCCTGAGGAGAAAAAAAAACTCCACAAATCACAAATCCGTAATTGAAAAAAAACAAAGAAAAATGTTGGTATATTACACAGATTCAGTGATTGAAACATTGCTTAAGACAGAAAACCTAAAGACATTCAAAGGTGTGTAAGAAGAAATAAAAAAATGTCAATAACGGGTACATAAGCAATTATATATAGGTTCATAGGTTCATAGGTTCATACCAGGCTATCTGCCCTAGGGCATTTATAAGCCTAGCCAGAATGTGTTTGGCTTTCACCACCCATTTTAAATTTATTTTGCTATGCCCTTTTTCGAGGTTAGTATACTGTGCCTCTGTCTAACAGTGACAAGAAGTGATACCCGGGGTAAACCTATGATCTCCCATCCACTCATCAAGATTCCTCTTGAAGAGAGTCAATGAGGGACTCTGCCTAACCTGGACTGGGATTTTATTCCAGAGTGAAGGGAGCTTCTGGGTTATGAATCTGTCCCTCCAGCATGTCCTATTTATTTCAGTGCTGAGGTTCAAGTCTCTCGAGCACGTAGCTCGATGGGATTTGGATTTTCTGAGGTGCAGCATGTCCATTAATTCTGGGTTGGACATGGCTTTATACGTCAGGCACAGATTGCCTCTGAACAGGCGGTATGCCACTGAGTAGAGCTGGAGTTTCTTTAACCGGGCAGCATATGGCATCTGTTTGAGCCCTTTAATCCTCTTGGTGAGGTACTTTTGGGGTCTTTCCAGTTGCTGCAGGTGTCTGGTAAGGTACATCCCAAAAGGGGCATTGTACTCAATTATGGGCCTGATGAGGGATGAGTAAAGAGGCACGATGACCTCCCCTGATCTAGATGTGAATCCCTTCATGATTAGGTGGGCTATATAAAATGTTTTTCTAACCACTTTGGCCATGTGATTGTCAAATGAGAGATTGCTATCAACTTGGGTCCCCAGGTCCCTAATTACTTCTTCTGTACTTAATGGATTGCCACCTATGTGTGTAATTTGTGGGCACTTTGTTTTTGCCAAAGGGGATGACTATACACTTTTTGGCATTTAGCTTGAGGCCATGGCTCTGGCACCAGTTGTCTGTTTCTATGAGAACCTTTTGCAGGATGCTTGTGTCGGCTGGAGAGTCGATTATGGCGCCCAGTTTGCAGTCATCTGCGAACTTGGTCAGCCACAGTCCTTCCGTGTTGGCCTGTACCTCCGAAAAATATATACCTAACAAGAGAGGTCCCAGGACTGAGCCTTGTGGGACACCACTTGTAACTGGTTTGGAGTCTGACATGGCTCCAGCAATTCTAACCATGTGGGTTCTGTCCTTGAGCCAGTTTGCAATCCATCTAGTGACATAGGGGTTTATATTTAAGCTGGTGAGCTTATCTATAATGCCCGAGTGGGGTATTGTATCGAAGGCTTTTGCGAGGTCCAGGTAGGCTGTGTGGACCACCTTCCCCACGTCAATGGCCTTGGTGACTGTTTCAAAGAAATCAACCAGGTTTAAGAGGCAGGATCTGCCCTTAACAAAGCCAAACTGGGTAGGATCCAGTGTCTGTAGGTCCCCAATATCTTTATTTATGAGGTCCATGATGATCCTTTCCATAGCTTTGCAGACCAAGCTAGTCAGGCTTATGGGGCGATAGTTTCCAGGATCCGTTGAGGCACCACCTTTATGGAGAGGGACCACTGTTGCTGTACGCCACTCTTTGGCACATATCCTGTAGTAAGTCTGAGATTGAACAGTAGTTTTATGTTTGGGTTTAGCTCTTCTTGGAGTTCATGTAGGACGCAGCCCGGGACACCGTCTGGTCCCATTGATGCTGTGTTTTTTCTTTGGAGGGCGGCTCTTACCTGAGCATCTGAGATGTCAGGGGAGCAGCACTCTGCTGGGATAGATATTTGCCCTTTTGGTGGGGAGGGGGGGGGGGTTTGCGCTGAACCTGTCAGCTAGGATGTTGGCAATGTCTGTGGGTTCGGTGTATTTTTTGTCATTTTGGACTAATTCTGAGCATATCTGGGAATTACCACCCAGGTTCCTAACATAACTAAAGAAAACCTTGTGATTATTCTTAGTGTCCTGTGCAATTTTTCTGTCGAAGCTGGCCTTAGACAATTTTATGAGTGCCCGTAGTTTTTTGCTAATACTGATCAGTGATGCCTTCCCTTTTTGGGATTTTGCTCTATCATTTAGTAGCTTCCTCCTTCTATTGTATAGTTTGTTTATGGCTGGGGTCCACCAGACAGGACATCTGCCTTTGGAGGATTGGGTCTTGGTTTTATTTGGGATCGCATGATCCATGCATTCCTGAAGGTGTTCATAGAATGCGTTTATAAAGGATTCTGCGGTCTGGGCCATATTTTCCACAGGCCCGGGGGCTTTGAAGGATTCCACCTCGGTTTTGAGGAGTGTGAAATTTGCTTTAGAGAAGTTTTTCACTGTGGTTTTCTGGGCAGGGAGTGGGGTTGGGATGTGAATATCCAGTGAGATTAGTTTATGGTCTGATCTTACCAGTGAGGGATACACTTCTTGTCTGGAGCACAGAGTCCCCATGTTGGTGATGATCAGGTCCAGTATGTTTTCCCATCTTGTGGGAGTGGCAACAAGTTGTTCCATAGCATTTGAGTTTATAAATTCTAGGAACCTTTGGGCTAGGGTGTTGGAGCTAGAGTAATGCTCCCAGTCTATGTTTGGGTAGTTGAAGTTGCCCAATATAATGGTGTTTGGAGAGACCTTCATATTTTCCAGTGTTCTCAGGAAGGCCGAGTGGGGTTCCTGGGTTTGGGAGGGTGGTCTGTAGCAGGCTATAATCTGGAAGGCAGTTTTACCCACTGTTAGTTGCACATGGATAGTCTCTGATGCTTCATGCTTTGCCACCAACCTGGAGGTGTGGGTATCTTTGATGAATATCGATACTCCCCCTCCTTTTGTGGTTCGGTCCAAGTTTTAGGGCTGAAAAGCATGGTATGAGGTATAACCTGGTAGTGCTGGGGTGCTCTCGCTAACTATATATATATAATATATATAAATATAGCTAACTATTCAATCTTTTCTGAGGTATGCAGTGTCGAGAGTTTATATAATATGCTTAAAATTCATAGAAAAAGTGCAATATGGCATGTGTATATATGTACTTGTTTCATTGTTGCTATTATACAGCTGCCTTTCCCCCAAACTCACAAAGACAGGATCATAGCTGCTCAGTGTAATCAGATGTGTTTAACTGATCTGCTTTTACATAGTGAAGGCTTGCAAGAATGCCTTTTCCACACACTATCAAAAGTCATTGGTTTTCCTGTCGTTCTGCAACATTTGGCAAAAAGTTATCTTCTGTTAGCAGGATTTTTAGCCTGCAAAAATTACTTTTCAGTAGATGTCACAAGCCTTGCAAGAACCCCTTCCAGACACTGTCAAAAGTCATCAGTTGCCATGTCATTCTGTTATTCGGCATAACATTGTATTCTGATAGGAGGATTTGCAGTCAGCAGGATTTGCAGCCTTTTCAAATGCTTAAAGTGGGGCATTTTTTGTGGAAATTTGAGATTTTGCATGACAAAACATACCTATGACCAGTGCAAAGGATAGAACTTCATTCTTTTTGCCCAAATAAAACTTGATTCTTGTAGCATTTTGAGTTGCTTATGCTGTTTCACATAACATTTAAGTGTTTCAGATATAAAATAACTGTTTTATGCAACTATTAAAGAAATTTCAGGACTTTTTCCATTTTTAGGGGGGGGGGGTTTCCAGGACACACCTGCCCAAAGAGGGACTGTCCCTCGCACAAGGACAGGTGGTAACCCTAATAACATAATATAACTGCAATGTTACTGAAAATTGTTGAAGCACGATTTTACTCCTATCACACTTCTTAGCTAAACTATGGAATTCTCTCCCCCCTCTCTCCATTATACTCAGAACCATTCTAATTTCAGATCTATGTCCATTCTTACCTGCCCTCAAACTAGGACTGTTCTGCTCCCTTCCCACCTAAATTAAACTGTCATCTCTTTTAAACCTCCCTTCAATCACATCTACAATTACTTCTGATCACTAACATTATTGTTAAAACAAACACTAAACTTGTATAAACCCTTTATGACTTGACCCCTTATCACTTGTACTTTTAATTAGATTCTCTGTATTATGTTTGACATTATCTATATTATAACTTTGTGTTTTTTTAAACATATACTTCCTGTTTTTTTATTTGCATTTTAAATGATATATTTATGCTTTTGTATACTGTATATTCCATACTGTACTTATGTTATATTCTGTTAACTGCTTTTGGAGCTTTGCTCCCCAGGCCTCCACTGAAAATGGGCTTTGCCTGGCCCAGTGGACATCCCCAGTCATCAAACTGGAAATAAATGAATAAATAAATAAATAAATAAATAAATAAATAAATAAATAAATACATTTTGACAATCCTGTGTGTTTAAACTAGAATGAGTGAAAATGGACTGGCTAATCTGATTCCTAGGGAGATTACTGTTTTTATTATAAATCCAAAGGGAATGGTCTGAATTGGTAAGCTATCTTCATGAACCTTTCAAATGGAACTGGATACAGCAGTAGGGATAGGCACTATTATTTTAGTATAGATTATGTTTTATCATTATTTAAATGGAAAATATTTATAAATACAGGGAGCACTTATTAATGAATATGATACTTCTATAACTGATAAAATGCATTTTGATATTGCAAAACATAACAGTAAAGAATGAAACAAGGAATTGACATTGTGTACTTTTGTTGATGGGAAGTTCCTGAAATTCCTGTAACACAATACATTTTGGACTTGAAAAGCATGACGTTCTTTTGTTTATTGCTTGCAGTACATGAAATGTCTAATGAGAAACTAAACCCGCGACCAACATTTGTGAACTAATATATATACATATATATATATCCAGAATGGTGCAACATGCAACACAAGCTTGATTAGTTCCTTAGTTGCTAATACAAATAATACCATCTACCAGCAGACAAATCGAGTCAGCTTGCAGTATTTATGTAGTATATGAGTCTCTAACAAATGACTTGGTTCCTTGTACCAACCTTAGTAGGGCCCTGTCAACAAGGTGAAGCATGTTTCAGTAAAATATAGCACAAATGAAAAACAAACTGAAAATATGCCTCTGTACAAGAGAAAGTTTTGAAGCCTTAAAAAGTGATTCTTCCATCAGAATCATGTGAGCAGACAAGGGGGGAGGAGGTCTATGGTGGTGGTAAATATAATCATTTCAGTGAGGTATATAAGCTTTTAAAGAATGTGCATTCATAGAAAAAAGTGACAAAGTTGGAAATAAACAAAGCATATAAATATATTGATGCATGGTTGGTGGATCAACTGGATAAAGGGGTTATTTCGGAGATTATGTTTGAATTTTTTTAGGTGAACAAACCCAAGGTTGGGTATTTCTTTGGAATACCCAAAGTGCATACAAATGAGCAGTATGCATCATATAGACCAATTGTTGCAGCCAGGGCATCCAAGTTAGAGCTCCTATCTAAATTTGTTGACAGGGCTCTATTAAGGTTGGTACAAGAACCAAATAATTTATTAGAGACTCAAAATATTTTTTGGATAAAATAAGAAATTTAGAGATAGCTAAAGATGACATATTAGGTACAATAGCTGTGCAATCCTTGTACACCTGCATCCCCCATGAAAAAGGTTTGGAATGGGTAGGTTGTATGTTAGTTGAAAGTCAGCAATTTGAAGTAGGGGAAAGTAAGTTTATTTTTGAAAGCATAGAACACATTCTGTCTTGCAATTTTTTCACTTTTAAAAATTAATTTATTTTACAGACAAGCGGAGTAACTATGGGGGCAAGGATGGCACCCAATTATGCCAATTTAGTTATGGCTTATTGGGAGACCAATCTCTTGTCTCACATAGCAGGGTACAATAATATTTTATGAAGCACGATGCTTCAGAGATCATCCACGTGCAACTAACAATGGGCAGAACTGCAATTCAAATTGTAGCTTGCTACAGATCACTTACCATGTCCCAGGACCCCCATTCTGCATTTCTGGAAACACTGGGAAACATAAAGGTCCTACCAAACACCTTAATATTGGGTGATTTCAATTACCCAAACATTAACTGGGAGAACTACTCAAGTACTAACTCCCTTGCTCAACTTTTCTTAGAATTTATAAACTCAAATGCCCTGGTTCAACTGGTCAACACTCCCACCAGAGGTGACAACATAGTGGACCTGGTCATCACCAACATGGGCAACCGGTGTTCCACACCAGAAGTCAACCCCTTGCTGGTTAGATCTGACCATAAACAAATCACTTTGGAGAGCCATATTCCACCCCCACCCCCAGACAAGAAAACCACTTTGACAAACTTTTCAAAAGCAAACTTCACATTACTTAAGACCCAGGTGGGAAGTTTCAAAGCCCCCATGCTGAAGGATAACACTGCCCAAGCTGCAAAATCCTTAACTAATGCATTCTATGGGCAGCTACAAGAATGCATGGATTGTGCCATCCCAAGTAAAACCAAGACTCACTCCTCTAAGAAAAGGAAACCAGTCTGGTGGACTCCTGCCATAAACAAGCTATACAATAGAAGGAGGAAACTAGTACAGAAAAGAGTAAAATCCCAAGAAGGGAAAACATCCCTGATCAGTATCAGCAAGAAACTATGATCACTCATAAAATCATCCAAGGTGAGCTTAGAAAGAAAAATTGCCAAGGACTCCAAAGATAACCACAAGGCATTCTTTAGCTATGTCAAGAATCTAAGTGGCAATGCTCAGATCTGGAGTTAGTGCAGAATGGCACAAAATACACTGAACCGACTGATATCACCAACATCCTGGCAGACAGGTTCAATGCAAACTTCACTCCTCTCTCACCTCCAAAAGGGCCCATAACCATACCAGAAGAATGTAGAGTTCCTGAAATCACACACACTCAGGTTAAAACAGTCCTTTCCAAAGCCAAAAACACAGCATCAATGGGACCGGATGGTGTCCCAGGCTGCATCTTACATGAGCTCAAAGACGAACTAACCCCTCACCTTAACACACTGTTCAAACTTAGCCTCTCCACAGACTACATACCCATGGAGTGGCGCACAGCAATGGTTAATCCACTCCACAAAGGTTGAGCTACAACATACCTCGGGAACTATCTCCCTATAAGCCTGACTAGCTTCATCTGCAAGGCTATGGAGCACATCATCATGGAACTCATTAACAGAGACATTGGGAACCTCCAAACACTGAATCCTACCCAGTGTGGCTTTGTTAAGGGCAGATCATGCCTCCTAAACCTGGTGGACTTCTTTGAGACAGTTACCAAGGCTATAGACGAGGGAAAGGTGGTACACACAGCCTGCCTGGACCTCACTAAGGTCTTCGACACTATTCCCCATTCTGGTATTATAGACAAGCTCACCAGCCTAAACATAAACCTCTATGTCACAAGATGGGTTGCCAATTGACTCATGGACAGAACCCACATGGTGAGAGTTGTGGGAGCTAGGTCCAACTCTAAACCGGTTACAAGTGGCGTTCCCCAGGGCTCAGTCCTAGGACCCCTCCTGTTCGGCATATACTTCTCAGAGCTACAGGCAAGCATAGGAGGACTATGGCTGACCAAGTTCATAGACGACTGCAAACTAGGGGCTATAATTGACTCTCCGGCTGACACAGACATCCTCCAAAAGGGTCTCACTGAGACAGATACCTGGTGTCAAAATCATGGCCTCAAGCTAAATGCCAAAAAGTGCATAGTCATCCCCTTTGGAAAAAACGAGTACCCACAAACTACTACATAGGTGGTAGTACCCTAAATACGGAAGACGTAATAAGGGATCTGGGGACCCAAGTAGATAGTAATCTCATCTTTGATAATCACATTGCCAAAGTGGTTAGAAAATCCTTCTATGTAGCCCACCTAATCACAAAAGAGTTTGCATCCAGATCAAAAGAGGTCATTGAGCCCCTCTACGCATCACTCATCACACCCATCATAGAGTACAATGCCCCATTTGGGATGTACCTTACAAGACACCTGCAACAGCTGGAAAGACCACAGAAGTACCTCACCAAGAGGATCACTGGCCTCAAACAGATGCCCTATGCAGCTCAACTCAAGAAACTCCAGTTGTACTCGGTTGCATACCACCTACTCAGAGGTGATCTCTGCCTGACATACAAGGCCATGTCCAACCCAGAATTGATGGACATGCTCCACCTAAAGAAAACCTTATCCCCTCAATCCACATGCTCTAGGGATCTAAACCTCACCACAACAATAAATAGGACATGCTGGGGGGATGGATTCCTGTCCCAGAGACTTTCCATGCTTTGGAACAAGATCCCAATCTACAATAGGTAGAGCTCCTCACTAACACTCTTCAAAAGAAACCTTGATGAGTGGATGGGAAACAGAAAGTTTACCTTGGGGATCACTTCAGTGGCTCTGCTGGACAGAGGCACAGGGAACTAATCTAAGGGGGCGATGAAAGCCAACACATTCTGGCTAGGCTTATAAATGCTTTCGGGCAGATAGCCTAGTACCGACCTATGAACCTATGAACCTATGTTATTACAAATTTATTGATGATTTGTTTTTTTGTGTGGAGGGGCACAGAAGGTAATTTAAAGGATTTTGTTAAAGAAATGAATGACAGCACATTCTGGCTAGGCTTATAAATGCTTTCGGGCAGATAGCCTAGTACCGACCTATGAACCTATGAACCTATGTTATTACAAATTTATTGATGATTTGTTTTTTTGTGTGGAGGGGCACAGAAGGTAATTTAAAGGATTTTGTTAAAGAAATGAATGACAGCACAAGTTTTTTTAAATTTTCATTGGAATATAATTTCCTTAGGATTAGTTATTTAGATTTAGACATCATTAAGGAACAAGGACGACAGACCTTAAATACAGTTATAATTTACAAGAATATGGCTAGTAATAGCTTACTTCATTACAATAGCATGCATCTTATGTATGTCAAACATAATATAGTGAAGGGGCAGCTAATTAGGGTAGAGAGATTCACAAGTGATGCTAGCAAATTAGACAGATTTGTGGGAGAATTAAATGAGAGGTTTAAGCACAGGGGATATCCCAGTAAGATAGTAAAGTACAAGAAAAGAGACTAGGGATGGAGAAGAAAGGGCAAAGCAGGATAAGAATTGGCAAGTGGCCATGCCCTTAATCTTCACAGTGGACAGTGAAGCTATCAAAGGAATTAATAATAATTGGAGAATTTTAGTAGCAAATAAAGAAGTTAAAGCTTCAGTGGGAGTAGAAACTATATACATTAATAAAAGGGCTAGGAATTTCAGAGAGATTCTAGAAAATAAACATGCACCCAGTAATAGTAGAGTTAAGGGTATGTATAAGTGTTTAGACTGCAAAGAGTGCAGATTTATAGCAGAGGGACCCTATGTAGAAGTAAGTACCTATGAAAAAAACATTACAGTGCCAGGTAGGTTTACATGCAGTTCAGAATTTGTGGTATACATGGCAAAGTGCCTAGCATGTAATTCCTTCTATATAGGAAAAACCAATAGATCACTGAGAAGCAGAATTTATGAACATTATTATGGAATAAAAAATAAATATTACAATAATGCATTGTTTAAACATACATTAGAAAGTCCCAAGTGTTCAAAGTTTTTGTTTTCAGTAATAGACTATGTTTCTCCTGATTTCAATGGGGACAAAGAAGGAGAGCTTGAATACAAAGAGCTTAAATGGCAGATTCTGCTTAGTGCTTATAACAAACCTGGTCTTAATAGTCGGGTGAATTATAAAGTTGTTTTACGTAGAAAAGCAAAATATAATAAATGCAAGTAGAATTGCAGTTTTTATAAGTGTCTTATAGTAGTGTTTATTTATGTTACTTGTATAAAATATATTAATTGGTTAATTGAATAGTATGTTTTTGTTACTGAAGGGTATTTAAGTGTTTGCCATTGGGATTATGGGTTTTTCTGATGTGGCCGAAAGCGCTTAAGCCTGTATTTGTGTCAATAAAAGGAATTTTTCTTTGGGATTCATCACTTGGCAGCTCTTGGAATTTATTGCAACACCTTGCAAGTGCTTTTTGTATATTTCATTGTGAATCTTCACTTGTACAGAGGCATATTTTCAGTTTGTTTTTCATATTTTTTAGATCAGTAACTTTGATAGTCTGATTATTTCTAGTGTATATTATTTATTTTATATGACTTTTTTTTTCATTTAAAAGTTTAGATCTAATTGCAATCCTGTGCATACTCTTAGGATTGAGTAGGATTTTAATCTGATTTTTTCCAGATTTATTGATATTTTATGCTGCATGATATCCTGATATTCCTTGTTCAGTTTACATATGCCAGCTAATGCAGATTTGTCATTTGCTGTAAGTTTTAGTTTTAGTTCATCAATTTCTTTTTGTATGTCTACCAGTTTTTATCCCACTCTTTCCTTTTATTTATATAGCAGCTTTTAACTTTACCATGTAAGACTACCTTTAAAGTGTCCCATAGGATAATATCTGAAACCTCTCCATTATTATTGATGTGTAGGAAAAGCTTTATTTCATCTAGAAAGTATTCTTTAAATCCTTGAACTGTTACTAGATAAGCAGGTAGTCTTTGGCAGAAGTTTAAGGGGTCAGTATTAAGTGTTACATTGAAGGTGATAGCATTGTGGTCAGACATAGGGCATGAAGGCTGCACTACATTATCAAGTTTGGCCAGTAAAGAAGTGGTTACAAATACTTTGTCTGTGTTGGTCTGTGGGCCAAATCTGTAAGAGTAGTGAGAATATTTCAAGGAGGATAATATTTTTATACCATCAATGTCAATTAGGTTTCTGTCTTTTATATAATTTTTCAGGTGCTTGGCAACAGGGGACATCTTGAAGGGCTTAGAGCTGGTGGAGGACAAGATACAATTAAAACCCCCTGCTAATAGTAACTCACCTTTAGACTTTAATGTTATGGTGTCTAAATGTTTTTTTCACAGTTTTAGTCCCAATACCCAGTATCCAGGAGTTGTTTGTGAAAGTGTACATCTTTTTATCTAGTTTTAGTATGACTAAAGCAAGCATACCATCATTTCTTGAGTATGAGTCAACTATTTCTGGAATTCCCATTGATTTTCTGTCTAACATTAGGACACCTCTTGTGGTTGCAGTCTGAATTTACCAAAATGTTATAATTCTTAAAAGTTAATTTGTTTAGATCTTCTGTTACTAAATGAGATTCCTGAATTAATGCAAAATCTGCTTTATGTAGCATTAAATATTTGTTGACACTACTCCTTTTCATGGAGTTGTTCAACCCATTGACATTAATAGATATAATGTTAAAGATTATCATTTAATGGGGACTGTTATTATAAGTACAATTGAGAAGTGCTTTCCTTTATTCATTATGACAAATACTTTTTTAAAACTGTTATGGACAATTTAAAAACTCTAAATTTGGAAAACATAAAACTGTACATTTGGATAAGCTAAATCCAGGCTTACTATGTCTCTCATAGATGCCACAAACTAAATATCTCATGACTTCCTGTGGGAATGTTTAGCTTACTGCAGGTTATTATCAAGCAGAAGGTAAAGTGCATGTACATTAAGGGTCTATATTATATAATTGAACATTTAGCTTGTTGAACACCTAAACGTCGACAGCTAAACAGCGAAAGCTTAAAACCACGAATCGCCACTTCCGCAAATTTTTTCATAGGGAAAAATTTGCTTGGCTGTCGGACATTAAAGAAACTTTCAAACCTTAATTATGTGAAGGGCTTCACCCCCCACACCCCCTAACTAAATATACCAACTCCAAGATCGTGCTACATAGGGGAAAAGTGCAAATTCCCAATAATGGCCAAGCAAATTATTTACCTATGAAGAAATTTGAGGAAGTGGCCATTCATAGTTTTAAGCTTTCACTGTTTAGCTGTTGACATTTAGGTGTTCGACAATCTAAACCTTCACTGTTCTAATATAGACCCATACAGTAAAAACATACAAAAGGAAACATTTGATTTAATATAATATGTATGCATGAACTAAGAACATGAAGCTGCATATAATATCTTAATTTTTTTATCTAAACAGACTAAATAAGATAACTTGATTAATCCTAATAATTATATGTTACTATGAGTAAATACAGGACTATAATGTCATTAAAACAGAGAGGAAAAAGGATGCATTTAAAACTGTCACTGTCCAAAACATATTTGCAATTCTTATTTAAATATAAATATAATTTAGATTAAATAAATCACTGTTTACAGTAAAACATATGCTTATAATACTCTTTAGATAAAAATAGTTGCTATATGAATGAAAACACAGTTCAAATGATCATTCTTGAATCTGATTGGCTATTAGAGTTCGGTGAAGAGAAACAGGTTCACAGGTCACACCTACTTCCTGAAAGACATCACAAATTAATTCTTATGAGTCTGGAAGCTAACTGAAGCCTTTAGAAGTTCAAACTTGTCACAAAAGTTGTCAAAATCCATCAAAAAAGTAAGGTGGGAATTTTCTAGTGAAGTGAAGTGAAGCTTTTAAGCATAACTTGTAAAATTATGAATATTTAAAATAAAGGCTCCAAATCACCACCCATACACAGCTATAAGATATATTAGCTAAATGGAACATGTTCCAGAAGTTCAGTTAAGTAGTAAATGTATATATAATAATAAAATGTCAGCACTTTCTTTTTAAATCTTTAAAAGTAGCACAATAAGCATTCCTCTCTCCTTCAGTGATTAAATACTATGACACTATGAGTTACACAGAAAGGAGAGGCACATAAATGAAGAAATAATTATAGGGTATAAAATAAATATATATAAATATATGAAAAGAGTGGGTAATTTTGTACCATTTCACTAGTGCTATGCTATGTATATAAAGAGATAAAAGTATACAGTAGTAGTTTTCAGTTGGATAAGATTTTGATTTACTTGTATTTTGAGTACTATATATTATTTATAAAGTTAGCATTGTTGTGGAAAAGATAATAGGAGAGAGGGAAAATGAAGTTGCATTATCTTCTGCATATGATTCCATGTTATTTAAAAGAGAGAGAAAACAAAAATGTACATGAAATCTGAAGTTACATATAATCATTTGTCTCTGGGTTTCTTTTTTTCTTTAATGGTCCAATCATTTTTTGAAGCTTGTCATTTTACATTCATTGAAGAATCCATGGGTTCAGGCTGACTTAAAAGGTTCTGTTTTGGACAAATGTGGATGCAACTTTGACAGAGTCAAAAGATTTCTTTCCTCCTGGCAGGGATAGTCTTATTCTTGCTAGGAATTTGAGTTTTGCTTTGATTCCTTCCTTTTTTAATTATTTTATTACAGGGACACATGCTCTTTTGGACATTACAAGGGGTGAAAAGATGATGTCAAACCTGATAGTTTGGTCACCAATTTTTAATGGAGCAAGGGACCAGGCAGTTCTTAAAACAAGATCATTGTCTTGAGTGGAGATAAATTTTGCAATAATAGATCTTGGACAGCTGTTTTTACTCGATACAGAAGTTGTAGTTAAAGACCTGTGTGTCCTTTCTATCCCAAATGATAGTGCTTCAGGTAGGTTTAGGATTTTAGGAATCCAAGAAGTCAGGAAATTAATTATATTGTCCCCTCCATCTGCTCTGGAATGCCATAGATTCTTATATTGTTTCTCCTGGTTCTATTCTCGATGTCATCTATCATTTCAATGAATCTGGTATTTTCTTGAAGAAGGAAGTCTATGTTTTTCTCTCTTTCTGTTAACCTTTAGTCTATATCTGTTACAGTATCTTCCAAAGCAACAATCTGGGCAGTTTGTTGTTTAAGGACTTCATTTAATAAGGTTAATTTTTTTTGGTGGTATCTTTTTTATATTGTCTACTTTTAAGTTTGTCTATTTTACCCACCAAGTCTTGAACTGTAGTAAGGATTGCCTATATTTCTTTCTTCATTGGAGCTTCCTGCTAAGAAAACTTGGAGCTGCTCATTCATCTTCTTTTGTGAATCTGGTTTTGGTGTCCCTTCTATTAGAAAGTTTGACAGGAAAATATGAAAAATTTACCTTAAAAAGTACACCAACATGTAGTTTATAACTTCCAGAATCTGATTTTAGTAGTTTCAGGTCTTTGTTGGTGAAAGTAATTAAAAAATCCTGTCAGGAAAAAATGAAGAATGCAGAGCTCAAGAACTCTGCTTCTATCAGCTTGCCATTGAAGCCACTCCCCTCCTCTCTAGCATGTTCTTTGTACCCCTTCTCCACTTTCACTGTACATGATTTACATATTTGCATTTTTTTTTGCATTTACAAATAAACACCAGTTTTACTGCTGATGCATTTGCAAGTTTTATAAATAACAGTATGACATACTTATGTGTGTTCCTTGTTAGCTATTCATACTGCACTGTTGCTCTTGACATTGCATAGATCATTGATTATCTGTCATTGATTATCTGTTATTGATGTACTGATGTACAGATGATACTTTGTAAGTATGATATACTTTGCAATCGAGATGTTAGTTATTTTCTCACAGCAGTCTCAGAGTTAATATTAACCTGTAGAAAGGCACCGGAAACCAGCTGGTCCACTCCACAGAAGTTTAATCCAAAATGCACACGAACACAGTGGTTTAAAAGCACAAGCACATCCAGCACATAAACATTGTAAAAACAGTTCCCGTTATGTTTTTGTCTTACAAACTTCATCAGAAAAGCATGTACTGTCCCAAAGGCCATGTTAAACATATTTTCAAATGGAAATTAACCAATAAGAAGCATTGATCAATTAAAAAATTAACAATGAAGGTTCAATTTAAATGAATTAAAATACAGAATGTATGAGATGAATGAAATGAAACCTGTAACATGAAATCAGTCTTAAAACTTTTGTAATGTAAAATGCATCAAGTAGGGTGTATTGTGTGAATCGTCCACATAAAATACTCATGTTATAAAACAATAAATATTTCATAAAAAATATTTTTATAATAAAGTCTCAGAGTTAATATATATATATATATATATATATAAGTAGTGTAAATACGGTGGTGCAGAACCTCGCTGAAATATAAAAAAATAACTTTTAAAGTATAACAGTGAGTTTTTCACTTTCTATGTTATATGTGTTGAAAAGGTATATTTTTTGGTGTTTGGCTTTGAACTTTCAAGAGGGTATCTCCCTCAAAAACTGACATGAATTTCTACTTACTTTTTAAATCATGATTGGAGTTTTCATGTGCAACATAGTTTCATGCTGTGAATCTATACATTTAATTTTGATTTAAGTGTAGTTATTTGATCTGGATATAGCCAATATATAGCAAGAATATTTGGAATAATACATAATCTTCCAGGATGTATCCTCTCCAACCCACATTGCATGCTGTTTTACATTTAGATTTTTTTAATTGGTTGTAGTGCAGTCCTTCTTTGTAGCACATGGCAGCTTTACTGATATTTTTAGGATTAGAAGTGGAAAGTTCAGTTAAAAAAGAGGAGCATAGAAAGGGGGAGGGGCCCAGTATGAAAAGTAAAGAATGAAGGGGAGGCTATGCCAGTGGGAGCTCTGTGTCTGAGACAGTAAAGAGGAAGTGCTGTTCAGAAGAATACAGAAGAAGAAAATAGGGGAACATGCTGGAATCCTTACAGTTCTGAAGATAAACAGTCAGGCTGTAACAGTAATGGAGGTATTTACTCTCTGTGTCTGTGAGAAACAAGAATTGTTTATGACTTTTTAAGATCATCCATGGGAACTCTGTGGAAGTAAAATAATTTGAGTGGGTTTAGTGTGTGCCAATAAACTAGTGTTTCCAGTTACTTTTTATTGTACCTTTGCATTGACTGAAATCAATTGTAAATTTAAATATTTTTTAATGGAAGGCGTCAGTGCAGCATGCTGTACTAAGAAGAAAAGATACATTTTGTTTAATTTAAAGAACTTTGTGTGGAAGTGTAACCAGAAGCCTAAAGGAATAGATTTATGAACTCAGCTAATTTCAACATTAGGATAAATGGTGGTAGATACTATTGCGAAATATAGTTTGAGATGATTTTCCAATGGAATCTCATATATTGTGAAGAATGCAGGTAAAACTTATTCCAGTTTCTTACTCCAGAGTGGGGGAGAGTGCCCAACAGTTTTTAAAATAAAAGATATTGCTAGAATGCTGACTATCAAAGTTGTGCAGCAATGAATTACTGAACTGATGTCAAATGAAGATGTGCATCTATGAATACTGCTGAAAATAGTTTATTAAGGAGTTATGTTGTAACACAAATTCCATGAAGTGTTTCCATGGAAAGGTATGAAAAACAGTTTTGAGTATTCCAATATAATGAAGGCTGGTAATATGAAGTGAAAAAAATGACAACCTTATAGTGTTTTCTATGCTGATACTTAATGCACTGACGGCATTAATTATTTAATAGCCAGGCTATCCTTTGTGATGTGCCACAACAATAAAAGGTATTGCTTTCATCTTTAAATCAATGTAATGAAAGTTTGAGTGCACTCAGTGCCTAAACAAGAAAGTGAAATACTTGTGGCTATGACATGGTTATGTGCTGAAAACCTGTATATTACAAGCCTGGAAAAATGTATCGTAGAGCTTAAAGAGTCTTGTGTTATGTATGACATAAAATAGAAAGTAAAAGAGTGTGTCACATGAGCCAAACTCAAAGGAATAGATTATTTACTTTATGTGCAGTGCTGCATTGCTCCATGCCTTGAAGGTTGTATTATTACAAAACAAATTCTTGCACAGAAGGCAAACAATGTCATATTTCTAAGTGTCCCAAGCATGCAACAGTGCATAAAAAATGTACATGCACACACGTACATAGGTGCAATAAAATATTCCTAGGCTACAGAAGAATGGGGCTGGCGTGCAGCCAGTGTTGTATTTGTGGACTGCAACTTCAGCACTGAGAGGTCTGAATAAAATACTTTCACTCAGTGGTGGAAGTGATGAAGTGCCTGAGATAAGTGCTAGGATGAACACTGTGGGACAGATGAAGAAATGAGGACATAAGAGCAGAAGCCAACATAGCTCCAATTGTAGAAAGGGCAGAGAGAACAGATTACAGTGGTTGTGGTACATGTACAGAAAAGCAGAAGACAACCTGGTGAAGAAGATTTAGAACAGACAGGAAAAAGACAAGAGAAAATGAGGGCATTAAGCAAAGAGGTGAATGGATTGTGTGAGAGAAGACCTGTGATGGTCAGCCATGAGTGTTGAAGAGTGGCATTGAATACAGAGAGATGGTGATAGTTAACGCAACACCAAGACTCCATGTAGAAAATGGGGAAAAAGGAGATGATGATGATGCAGTGTTGAAGGAAGATTTTGGTGGTGTAACAAGGAACTGAGGAAACTCCAATATCTGATATCTCTAAAAGAAGTAAACAAATGTCTAACAAAGCAATAACGCTGTATTAGTAATTTGAAAAGCAAAGGCAGCCAGAGGGTGCTGTCTCTAAGCAAAATAAAGTGGATAGCAAAACTGGATCAAATGGTTTCTGAAAACAAAGATGAAACAGTTAATTTGGAAAACCAATACAGGCATAAAATGATAGAACTGGAAAGTGGTGTGCTTGGTTTCCACAATTATATAAATGTTTTAACAGATCTTATGCATGTGAAAGGCTACCAATGAAATGATGCAAAGTCGTAATTGTGAATGTCTTGATAACAGTGTTACTACAAGTGTAAATGAAAAAAGCAGTGAATGAATTTGTGGTTGTTGTTTCTAAATTCAAAGAATAACATCAAAATCCTGCTTCTTAAAAGAAAGGTGAGAAAATAAAGAAAGGCATATGAAACTGTAGTTTTTCAAGGGAAATGACTACAGAAGCATTGCGATCAGCTTTAGAAAGATCAGGCCATATCAAGCAAAAAGGAATCAGAATATTGTTGCTTCAAGCACAGAGGTGAAGTTCTAGGATTTGGAGAATGTATGTGTTAAGTAGAAAAATAACATAGAGATTCAGTGCCTAAAATAAAAAGACAGATGAGACATCAGATTCAGACTTAAGCAGATATCATGTTTTCCAAATGATAAAGAAGAAATATCACAGAATCAATACACTGCTGACAATGCTGTTCTCAGTTTAAAAGCAAAGTTGTAGAATATCCAAACCGAAAGTGAGTTACTAAAGACACAACTCAAAGAGACTGATAATAAAATAAAGAACTGTGACAAATACTTGCTCACTATAATGAAGTGTTTAAAAAAATAATTTACTTAAAAAATAAATATACTTTGATTCAGGTTATGCAGCAAAAGAATGCTGAAAGCTTTGTTGTAATCAAATGCATGTTCCTTATCCATTAGTAAGAAAAGGGTGCATTTAAAGAAATATAAAGATACAAGAAAAGTGAATTAAACACATTATGTCAGTGCATACAGGATATAGAATGTATATCTTAACTAGAAACAATTCCTTTGGATGATACCTTAACCTAACCACACTTCCAGATTTATTTTACATATTCGCTGATTGATATCTAGGTAGCAGACTGGATCAAAGATGTTTGTCATCTATGACCTGGGCCCAGTAGGCAAGAATGCTGACTTTCAAATGACACTATAAGTTATATATTTGGTTTAAAATTATACATTTCACTAAACATTATACAGTTTAAGCAAGATCAGTGTAGGAATGAAAACTGATGATGCAAGATGCAGTAGCATCTAATGGTATAACACAACGTTAAGTTAACATAATGAGTAATGACAAAATAAGTAATCACATTTTATACAAATTATAATCATGCAGTCTAAGGGGGGTAATTTAATAACGCCTACATATTTTTTCCATGTAGGCATTGCGCAGCACTGCTTACATGGGCATGACCATTTTTAAAATCAGTAAGTGCTGCTGAGCAGCATGCATGCACTCACCAATACATGGCATGCAAATCACCTCATAAGCAGGTGAATCTAATGCAAACAAGGCAGGCAGAGTGATGCAGCAAGCAGACAGGCATCTGTTTAGACCCCATGTCAGTGTCTGTAGCATATGCAGAAAAATTCCATGTACAGGAGTGCAGGCAGAAAAAAGGGGTTGTAAAAATGGAGATATAGGGACAAAAATGTCATACTGCATACATATGACTGAAACTTATATCCTGTATGGGGGAAAAAATTAAAGGAAATAAGTTAAATACATTTTTTGTAATAATCTGGGCATATTTTGCATGGTGTGCCACAGTGTACACACATGCTTTATAGAAAAATAAAAAAATGGAAAAAAAAGCAATATTATGTGACAGAAATGTATTACAGGACTGTGCGTGGAGTCCCTACAATCGTGCATTGGTGCTGTTGCTAACATGGTTGAGCTATGAAGCATGTAGTTTCCAGGCTGTAAGCATGGTTACCTATGCAAATGATATGGAGTTACTGAAAAAGAGACGGAAGTAATTGTGTCCTCTTATACCCTTCATGTAGGCTTAGACCCATGTTGCTATTTACACAGGATATAGCTGACATTGGATTGTGGGGGGGTGTCCACTGACTTCTAAGCTCATTTCAGCGTAGGTGAACATGTTTGCGCAGCGCTCTGCCTGGCTGTGCTTGTCCTTCCAGGGGGTTGTATCTACTAACTTCTAGGCTTTGTTTACCTTCCTTGCACTTGTTTGGGTGGAGTAACATCGTACTGAGTGTGTCTGAAAAAATGTATTTAATAACTGTTGACCCTTGTTTAAGCTAAAATAGGGCCATTAAATGATGTTAATTATATTGTTGGCAGGTAGAATGCATCATACTTAGCCAATCACATATTCTGCACCTACAGCAGAGCTCTATAAAGTATGCATACACCCTATATTCTGATTTTTTTCCCAATACTCTGGACCATTGGAATACAGACTTGGGAATTTTAACTGAGAGAATGCTAGAGGCTGCTGCAGGTCTGCAACACATGTAAGTGCTAGATGCTGAAGTCAATGTGGCTGCTATTGGCAATAGGCCTAGACTGAGAAGGAGAAGAGTGTTCAGGCCCAGGGTAATCTTCCAGGGGCTACATGAGCTGGAGATTGTAGAGCACTACAGGGTGTGCAGGGACATCCTGCAAGAGCTCACTGAGCTCTGCCGACCTCAACTCAGACCTAAAGTCAGCAGAGGGGAACCCATCCCATTGTAAACAAAGGTATGTATAGCTCTTAGGATACTAGCTATGGGTACATTCCAGAGACCAACTGGGGATATGATGAAGGTCTCACAGGCATCAGCATCCAGGGTACTCCACCAGTTCCTGGATGCCATGCTACCACATGCCAGTGAGCACATTTATTTTTCCCTCACCACTGAGATGAGAGCCAACAATATGCAACAATTCTACTGTGTAGCGCACTACCCTGAAGTACTGAGTGGACTCATGTACACATCAAACCACCACCCAGTGAGGAGGGTAGAATCTACATCAACTGTATGGGGTACTACTCCATCAACTGCCAAGTCATGTGCAATGCCCAGGGAATCATCATGAATGTGTTCTGGCAGCCCTGGCAATTATCACGACTCCCATATCTGGCATGCATCACAGCTGTACCAGATGTTTGCTAGGGGGGACATCCACATGGCCATTTACTGGGGGATGCTGGCTATGCCCTGGAGCCATGGATGATGACACCCATCAGAAATGCACACACACACACACACACACACACACACACACACACACACACACACACACACACACACACACACTGAAGAATTCTATAATGAGGTACATGCACAAACTAGAAATATCAGAGACCATGTGTTTGGGCTTCTGAAGTCACGGTTCCAGTGCTTTGATATATCTGGTGGAGCCCTGCAGTACTCTCCAGCCACATATGCACATATGTTCACAGTATTTGCTATGCTACACAATATGATCCTGTGCAAACAGCTGTAGCAGGATCAGCAAAGGAAGGGATACAGAGCCCCCCAGAAGTGCCTAGGTCACCACAGCCACAGTCACAGAAGGACTAGGAGGAGAAACCCCCAATGATGTCCCTGTAGGCAGATGAAGGTGTGGCCAGTATGCCCTGGCTTTGGCTAAGAGATAATGCATAGCACATTCACTGACAACCTAGGGCCCTAGTGACTGACACCTTAGTCTTACTCACATACATATATTAAAATTGAGACCAGGCTTCCCACACAACCTGTACCTATCCATGTATTGGCTGTGTACTGTTTGCATCAGACAGAACTGAACTAAAGTTCTGACAACTGCTGCATTCACAAGGTAAGTCCCTAACCTATACATCACATGTAAGGATTACTATAATATGGTATTGTATGCATGGATCTGCTGCATTTATGCAAGGAAAGATAGTGGGCTATTTGAACACAGGTAACATCCACATTGGACTATAGTTACCCAGTCCACTATATATGTTGCTTAATATTCATTAGGCCGCATGGTTGGAATATGCACTACATCAGTCAAGAGAGATGTTAAACAGTAGGGTCACATGATATGTGGACTACTGTGTATCCCAGCAGAAAAGGTGCTATTGTTCCCCCACACACAACACAGCAGTACAGCAGTGTTCCCATATAACTGCTTTAACAGCAGGTCATCAATCCAATATCAGCAGTCCAGGCAATCTCAGGGCAGTAACACAGAAATCAATCATATATTGTATGCCTCACTGAATGTAGGAATAACAATATACATTTGTATGCTGTTGATTGTGTAATGAATGACCACTGGCTGGCTGGCAGCTTGGGTAGCTCAGTGAACTAGGCAAGTTAGTATGGTTGATGGTGTTGATGGTTCTAATCTGGAAGTAGTCACATCTTCTGCATGCAAGTTATTATTATGTTGGTGTGTTTACATACCGTCAGTCTGTGTGTGGTGTGACATTATGAACCTCTGTCATGTATTAATTACATCGGACAGTTGGAGAATGCCATGGGCATTTTGAGTGAAATGTGGTACTGCAGAAACAGGGATAGATGTCAGTGTTTGTAACACACAAAATCCCAGACTGGAGTGCAGGTAGGTGTGGCCTGTAGTCACTTTATAAGTACTGACAGTCCCACTGGACATGCCCATACACTTAGTTAAATTGAGTGAAATCCTGTTGCCCCTTAATCAAAATTACTTGTTATGTATACATATGTCTGTACATACATACATATATTTATACATAACCATTTGTCACAATCTCTCTCACTCACATACATAGTATATCTATCTGTATGTATTGTCAAATATATATATATATATATATATATATATATATATATATATTGTGTCTTTCGGCTTTTCCCGGTTAGGGGTCGCCACAGTGGAACTCCGGTCCGCTAATGATTGGCAGTTGATTTTTACTTGCTGAGTTGCCAGCCCTAATGCACAACCTTCGATGAAGGTACGCCCATTCACGCATGTCTCCACACCAAAGACGCTCTAGCTGAGAGTCGAACCAGACAGCGTCTTACTGTGAGGTGACAGCACTACCGCAGCACCACCACTACGGACATATATATATATATATATATATATATATATATATATATATATATATATCTATATATATATATAGATATATACACATATATATATATATATATATATATATATATATATATATATATATATATATATATATATATATATATATATATATATATATATATATATATATATATTATATATATATATGTCAATATATCACAATATATCTCAATATATATATATATATATATATATATATATATATATATATATATATAAACTAAGAAATGAACTTTGTGACAATAACAGCGTTCAAAAAATAGTAAATCACACCAACTCTTGTAGTACTTTAGCACTTTCGTCTTATTTATTATCAAGACTTCTTCAGAAAGACGTTTCATGACTATGAGCAACCATTTTCACTTCCTTTAAATACATTAGTTCTAGCAGGCCATTTAAATTAACAACAGTTCCTTTCCAATAGTAAAGTGTGAACGGCAGGGTACTGTGTGCATTTTCATTAACATTACAGTCGCAGTTGCATAAGGTAAATTGGTCAGACAGTAATAGCCTTGTGGTGCCATGTGCATACTAATAGGGATCGTGTGCAAAAAGGGATTGTGTGCAAAAAGGGACTGTGTGCAAAAGCAAAAAAAAAAAAAAAAAAAAATTTATTAAAAATATGGGGGAACCGGGAAGGATGAGAGTCATGCTGTGATAATTCTAGTATAAACACGTAACTTATGAGTCCCTGTCTCCAAAGGTAAGTAAAGAAAGGTACGGAGGAAGGTGGAGGAGTCAGGTAGAGAGTCCTACTATGCTTGGGTATCAATGTGTGTGTAGAGAAATGTGTGGGTGTGCCACCTGATGGGGGATTGGGAGGAATGTGGTGTGGACTTGAGGGGGAGCTGTTAGAGGGCCGCCCATGGCAAGGAGTGTGGAGCATATGAATACCAGAGTGTCCCAGAAGACTGTCAGTGCGGATGGTACCGCCCGTGGGCTGGTTCAGATGGTATCACCCCTTGAATGGCTGCGTGAAAAGTGAGACCAGGTGGGTTGTTGGTGGGGTCAGCGGGGGCTAGCCTGGTGACTGGGAGCATGTGTGTAGGGGGTAGGGGTGGAGGCAAAAGTCAAAGAGAGAGAGAGGAAATACATTATATTCACTTGCACAGTTGTACCACCCCTAGTAGGGTTGCATACTTTGTTCACCAGACCTTTTGCCAAATGTAGGGGTATGGCTTGCCAATACAGTTCCTTGGCTGATTGACATCTCTATTCCTCATGAGGTGGACATTGTGACATATAATAAGGACACCATATAGGAAAACTACAAAAACCGCTCCCCAACATGTCCAGTAATTAGACACTCACAGCCACCTCCACACAGGCTCTGACTGTCAAACACACACACACACGCACACACCTGCCATGTTTTGGAATAGAACCCCTACCTAACTAGTTTATCACACCTTCCTCCATGCCCTTCTTTACTTACCTTTGGAGGCAGGGACTCATAAGTTATGTGTTTATATTAGAATTATCACAGCATGATTCTCATCCTTCCCGATTCTCCCATATTTTTAATAAATTTTTTTTTTTTTTTTTTTGCTTTTGCACACAGTCCCTTTTTGCACACAATCCCTTTTTTTGCACACAATCCCTTTTTGCACACGATCCCTATTAGTATGCATACGGCACCACAAGGCTATTACTGTCTGACCAATTTACCTTATGTAACTGCGATTGTAATGTTAATGAAAATGCACACAGCACCCTGACTGTTCACACTTTACTATTGGAAAGGAACTGTTATTAATTTAAATGGCCTGCTAGAACTAATGTATTTAAAGGAAGTGAAAATGGTTGCTCTTAGTTATGAAACATGCCTTTCTGAAGAAGTCTTGATAATAAATAAGATGAAAGCGCTAAAGTACTACAAGAGTTGTTGGTGTGATTTACTATTTTTTGAATGCTGTTATTGTCACGAAGTTCATTTCTTCGTTAAAATTTCTTCTCTTCTTTCAATTTTTTTTGAGTGTGGTTAATTTTAGTTGTACGTCTTCTACTCCACGTGACAGTATGGCAGAAAACATAGCACCCAACTCAGGCTCTAGTAGCCAACTGAAGACAGAAGCAACCAGGAGCAGGACACCAACTGTTCCAACAACAGTTCTTACAAAATTATCTTAAGAAATTTGGCGCAGGATCTCTTTGAGGACCTAAACAGCAGACCTTTAACACATACAAATGAAAGGATCACCAGGGACCACACTGAACCCCTGGACCACTCTGGACCTAGGGCCACAATTAACAACAGAACTGGGACAGAAATACGGACCACAGAGGCTCTTGACCTGATACTTACGCAGACGGAAATTAATCCCTTCCGTTGCCTGGTCCAGAATACATTACAAATGGAGTACAGTCAAAACAGAGGAGTCTCATAGAGCGTCAGGTCTCTGATTACCAGATTCAAGAGACTGATTAAAACCTACAAAAACCTGGAGCATGACAACTTCTATCTGGAAAGGTGTTTAGAGATGGATATAGTCCCACAGGGTCTCAGATGTAACAAATTTCCTAACAGGACCACTCCAAACTCTCAGCTTCACAAAGAACTGGTCAAAATATATAATGACTCTGGGCTAGCAGCTATCAAAGCACTCATCCAAAGCAATACTGAGAGTATGGCCACCTACAAGTCTCAAATAGATGACCTGCAAACACGCATCCTGCAGGAGCCCACATTTATTGGCTTTGCGGAAATGTTGGACAATGTACCGCACAAAATTACTAGGCATGTGACGACACTGATTGAATGCAAGAAAGGCAAATTGCTTAGGGACATTAAACAATATGAGGAAGGAAAAGCATACCCAATCAGGCCCACATGCTCCTTAGACACATGGAGAAGGCCAGACAGATATCCCACAACCAATCCATTGTCCACAACCGAACTAAGGCCTACGACAGAATTACAAGGACCCACAAATGGACCCAACACACCAGCGGTGGATAGACTCCTCATCACATCCAGCCCACTAGCAGGGAGTAGTTCCCAGATGATGGTGCATAGTCCTCCTAGGGGACAGCCAAGACCAGAAATGCCTCTCCAGAATCAGCTGACACAGGGATATCCAGACACCAGTGAACGTGACCACCACGACAACAACAAGGACAACAACAATACAAACCGCAGGACACCGGACAGTGCGATCAATCAAGGAGGGGTTTATCAGACCCCACCAATGGACGACCAGTCTTCCAACAACAACACAAGTGGCAACAACAATGTTTTTTTATCTTCAGCAGGACTCACAACCAGAACCAGGACTTATACCAGGTTCAGACCTGGGGGTAATAAACGAAACTGGAATCACAACACCAACAATATTGAGGGAAGGAGGGGGAACAACAATCACAGGGGAAGAAGGAGCGGGAACGAGATACAGTACTAGTATTACTGGGATGGACAACCCTGATCACCCTCCTCATTCACTGACACCAGCACCTGATAGCACTGACTTCAGGTCTCCAACAGGGGTAGGTGAAATCTTTAACCTCACCACACGGGTTTTCTCAGAAAGCCATCATCAGGTACTGAAGAAAGGCTTTTCTTTCATCCTAGCGCAGAGAGCCAACAGGACAGATGGTATCCTGGACTTCAAGTGCTACCTGAGAAAGTTACAACTAAAATTAGATATACAAGAATATCAAGAGGAAGAAGATGAGGAAAGCTCGGAAGATAACAACAGACCTCTTACCATGAAGAGCCTGTACACTCCTGCACTCTCCAACACACTGAGCCTCTTTGCGAGTACCTGAAAAAGGGATATCAGGAAACTCCTTTCTGATAAGCCCTCAGCAAAGTGGCACAACCTGAACAGGGAAGAAAGACAGGCTTGGAAGGAACTGAGTCAGGACAAATCCCTACGGATCATGAAGTCTGACAAGGGATCCGGGATAGTAGTGATGGAGCAGGAGAGATATATCCAAACACTTTCCAGCATCCCTCATGGACAACCAGTTCTACAAAAAGGTCAACATCAACCAGGTACAACAAAACTTTAAACAAATTGACAACCTACTATTGGAATTGTACCTCAGGGATGAGATCTATCAAGACGAAAAAGACTTCATGCAGGTCATGATATTCAGCCTTGGAAAATTTTTTGGAATCCCCAAGTTTCACAAGAACCCTGAAAATCCAACTTTCCGCCACGTGGTATCGACCCGAAGGACAAAAACAGAAAAGATTTCACAATACATGGACCAGATCCTTAACCCCATTGTACAGAACAGCAAATACTACACCAAGGACTCCTGGGCTTTTCTAAATGACATCTCCAAACTAAGGCTGGATGGAGGGGAATATTTACTCATCACCCTAGATGTAGAAGCACGCTACACAAACATCCCCCATGCCAAAGGACTGACCCTCATCAGACAGTACCTGAACAGGCACTCCAACCTAAGTGGGACTAAGATTAATACTGTATGCAGGTTAACAAAAGCAGTATTAAGAAATAACTTCTTTCAATTCAACAGGAAGATTTACCACCAACAGAAAGGGGTAGCCATGGGGTCCAAAATGGCCCCGGCATATGCGAACTTAGTCTCAGTGCCTGGGAAATGGATAAGGTTGAATCAATGCCTGGGTTCAACAACACCATAATAAACAGGCGTTATATTGATGATGTCTTTTTTGTCTGGAAGGGGACATACTTTCTCTGAGCAATTTTCTGGAAACCCTTTTCCAGAGTCTGGACTTCCTGACCCTCACGGTAGGACATATCGGAACCACCACTCAATTCCTGGATATCCACCTCACTATAGACCCAGAAAGTGGACAGTTTGACTCCAACATCTACTGCAAGCCCACTTTCTGGAATAACTATCTAGAGTTCAGCAGCCAGCATCCCCATTTCATGAAAAATAATATTGTAAAAGAACAATTCATCCGGTTATCCAGACTCATTTTTGGGGACGAGGTTTTCATCAAGGAAGGTTTTTACCTCAGAAACTTGTTCTTAGAAAGAAAATACCCAGAGTATTTAGTGGACAACCTGTTCCAAGAGATCATACAGCACAGACACTCCAGGTACCCACCAATCCTGGAAAAGGAATTCACAGCAAGGGCACAGAATGGAACAAACAAAAAGGATTGGGTGTCAAGTTTCCCCCTTCCAATTTCCACAGATATGTTTGGAATCAGAGGGGTCCTCACCAACAACTGGGACATCTTGGGACGAGAAAAAGGTCTGACAAAGTTACTTGGGACATCCCCGAACTTCTGTTTCAAATGAACCTCTTCTTTCGGTGGTGCGTTCGAGAGGAATAAAAGCCCATCCCCACAGAGTGAAGTATCAACAGAACCTGGAATGTCTGACTGCGGCAAGTGTGTTGCCTGTGTACACATACGAAAAGACAACAACGTCACCTTCCCGCACTGCAACAGAACTGTCAGTCTACATGACCACTATGACTGCAACACAAAAAATGTAGTCTACTGTGCTTTCTGCGAACACTGTGGGAATTTCTATATCGGCAAAACAAACAGAAAGCTGAGTAGCCATATTAAAGAACACACTGCAGCAATACACAAACAGGACAGTTTGAATGCCTTGGCTAAACACAGTGCTATTTGCCCAGACTTCGCAGGATTCAAATTCACAGTGCTGGAAAAAAATAACAGAATTTGTAGGGGACATGGACACATTCCTGCAAGTCCAGGAATTAAAATGGTAGATAGAACTGAGAGCTGATGTCTATCCAGGTCTCAATGAGACACTGAACATTAAATGTGCACTTAAATGGTATAGAGATTGAAATGTGATAGGGTTTGAAGAATTGTGCAAGAGGGTTTGAAGAATTGTGCAAGTGGATTTAATGTGCTTATGGATTTACAACTGGGCAAGTGAATATAATGTGTTTCCTCTCTCTCTCTTTGACTTTTTCCTCCACCCTTACCCCCTACACACATGCTCCCAGTCACCAGGCTAGACCCTGCTGACCCCACCAACAACCCCCCTGGTTTCACTTTTCATGCAGCCATTCAAGGGGTGATGCCATCCGAACCAGCCCACAGGCAGTACCATCCACACTGACAGTCTTCTGGGACACTGTATTATTCATATGCTCCACAATCCTTGTCATGGGTGGCCCCCTAACAGCCCCCCTTCAAGTCCACACCACATTCCTCCCACTCCCCCATCAGGTGGCATACCCACACATTTCTCTACACACATACACACACAAACTGATACCCAAACATAGTAGGGCTCTCTACCTG
>NC_056745.1:1272394669-1272458028 GCF_019279795.1 Protopterus annectens
CAAGAGGGACACAGGCAGAAGACCTGTGGTGAAATGACAGTTGCCTAGCTAATCATACAGGTGCCATGTGCTGAGTTCCACTGAAGTGCTCTGCTTGTCATTAGCCAGGGTTCTGTTTCAAATGTGGGTTAAAGTCTGCTAGACAAATCTCTCCCACCAGCATGTATTACTAATGTCGCATACTAGGTTAATGTCCTTAGAGTGATTAATCCATCTACTATGCCACCTACAGATATTCAGCATTTACAATCAAGCATGGTCACACTTTGCCCCATATGCAAGGCAGAGATCACCTCTGTGTGGTCTATATGCCACAGGCTACAATGACACTCATTTCAGATGATTCTCATTGAACACATGCTGAAGATATGACGTTCCATTGTGAGGGGACCATACTGTTGCGTGCAAGTTCCAGGAATGCTTGGAAAGGTCCAAGTGGCCATTGCACTCAGATATTTGCATGCTGAGGGAAGAGTACATGGAGGTTATGAGCATGTCAGTTATGGGTGACTGTGCCTTCTGTTATGAAATATGATTCCCCTCATACCACTGGGGAGACATGGTGATTTTAGGCACATTAGGTGTAAACCTGTGTGGCCAGGCCTGTGTGCCCAGTTCTTTCACTCCTGAGTATGTACATCACATGTTGCTACTGATGTGCTACTTACCAGGTACATAGATGTTACTGATGGGAATGATACTATATAAATATCTGCATGGAGTTTATGGTCATTACTACATCAACAGGCAATTGTTCATCAATACTGTCTTGTAGGATATTGACATGCTGCCACAATCTTGGAGTTGACAGTCTGATATACAGTGTTTGTAGGCACACATTGTAGTGAACATGTGAATGCCTGCACATGCACAGAGGAATGCCCAGCTTTGCTGACATTACATTGGCCTTGCAAGCATACGATCCCTATCAAACAATTAGACAGCACACTGGTTGTTGCGTGACACATTGTGGGAACACAGACATGTGTTTTGGGTAAATAACTGTAGAGTATGACATTCCTAGGATAGGTGGCAGGTGGACACACATTGCCCAAAGGTGGCCAGTCCACTGCTGTAGGCCTCACAGCCATGTCATGCAGATATCCACCAGTAATGTGTTGAAGGGCAGGATGCATGACTGACAATGAAATTGTCACCTACGATGGCTCACCGCCAGTGTGCTGATTGCGTCAGTAAGACTAGACATCTATGTCACTGGACATCATACATTATAGTATGGCAATACAGCAGTGCTCCTAATCCCCCTCTTGTCAATTCCATAGTGACATACCACCAACCCTGTAACAGAAGGCATAACACATGCAAAAGCCAGCTAAGTGTCCAGGTTGCTAATCAAGGCAGCTACCTGGAGAAGGGCAAGTGAAGCCTACAGACCCTTTCATGATGTGGGACAGCTATGTGGATGAACAAATAGGCTGTGTCCTACTTGTCATCATGGGAGTTGTAATAATGTTTTGCATGTGATGACAGAAAACGTACTGGAGCATGGTATCCTATGCGCGTGTGGTGTCGTTGAGACCAGCATTAGTAGTTGCCAGGCACTGGCAATTCATGGACTCGCATGATTTATTTTATTTTTATTTTACATTTGTTGACCGGGCTAGTCCAACTGGATATATTTCCATTTTCAGTAGAGGCCCAGGGAGAAAAGCTCCAGCATAGCAAAATGAAATATCAAATTATAAAACACATAACAATAATAAAACACATAAAATAGTAAGTATTTACAATAAACACGAAATGTTTTTAAAAAGTACAATATTAAAAAGGTGAGTATAAAGTCATGTCAGTCATATAATCGTATGATATGATAGGATACACTACAGTTCATTGTAGTTAACTTAAATGCTTGTGGTTATATAAGTTTTACAATGTCCAGATTTAGCATACAGAGAGGTATATACAGTATGATTATATATCCATAGGCAGTAAGAAGATAAAATAGGATAGGTAAGTAGATTAATCAGGGTTAGTGCAGGGGCATAACCAGAGAGATTTTAGGTGACGTTTGAGTTTTTGCTTAAAGAGTGACAGTGAAGGTAGTAGTGTTAGGTCGGTAGGTAGAAGGTTCCAGTGTTTCCCAGCAGGATTGGAGAATAGGCTGTCACCTGACAAGTTATTGGACTTACTTATGCTAGCACGTAGTTTGCTAGAGGAGCGTAGGGAATTTAGATTATTATATGGAGTAATTAGGTTAGCAAGTATTGGAGTATGATTTGGTTTGTAAAATATTTTATGAACAATGGTGAGTTGGGAATAAGTTATCATGTTAGGGAGTTCAAGCCAGCCTAGCTGGTTAAGGTTCAGACAGTGGTGTGTTTGAAATGCATTTCCAGTGGCAAATCTGGCAATATTGTTATAGGAATTAGACAGTTTGAGAAGATTATTTTTCTTTAGATTAGTATAAATGGGAGAAGCATAGAGAAGAGTTGAGACTAAGTAAGAGTGGGCAATAGTGGTTCTAGCTATGGGAGTTAAGAAGGGTTTAATTCGATATAAGGAGCCCATTTTTCTGTTCACTGTTTGAATGGTGTTATTTATGCGGTTATCAAAGTTGAGGTTGTTGTCAATTATAACTCCTAATAGTTTGGTAGTAGGATCGGGAAAGATGAGGGTACCATTGTTAGATTTAATAGAGAAGTTTATGGGAGAGGACCTATTGGTAGGTGTGAAAAGTAGAAGCTTGTTTTTTTTGGCGTTTAAAAGGAGACAGCATTTCAGGAACCAGTCTTCTACTGAGTTAAATAAATAAAATAAATAAAATTGTATGAATCTCTTCTTCAACAAGCTGGAAGTAGCTGCAATACTTAGTTGCACAAAGGACAACTAGCATGTACTGCCAAGCAGTGTCCTCAAATCTCTGAGTCATGTGACATGAAATGCCATGCAAGGAGTTAGCATAGATACGAGCAGTAACACTGTCATACACCTACTGAAATTGGGCCAAACACTGTTTTGTCATGCTCAAGGCCAAATTACTACACTATGTAGTGGATGATGCGAATATTGCTCACTCTACCTACCATGATTTGAAAAGGTGTTTAACAATATTATGCCAGCAGGCTTTGCTGAAAACTGTGTAGGTTATCGAAAGAGTGTTATGTCAGCAGATGGACAGGTAAGTGTCTGACTGTCATAATCTGGAAAGATAGCATTGGGAGACCTATGCTGCAATGATGCCAGTCATCATTGGATTTCTCCAGACATCATTAATGGTGTACCCCTTCTAGCTATTCCCTCTCTGCACTCACAGCCACAGTCAGTGCCCTCTGACTAACTACATTAGCTGGTGAATGCATATCATGAGCTTCCGCTGAATCCCATACAGAGCCAACAGTTATCCAGGATGGCCTGACACACAAAAACCTCAGCTTTGGCTGGCTAAGAACTAGCTGTATTCAACTGGACGTATAAGAGAATTTAAGTACCTTTATCTGCACTTTTTTTTTCAAAAAATACAGTATTTAAATTGATTTTAACTGTGTTGCAAGAATATTAACTGAACTGAAAGTTAGTCAGTGTTTGCTGAATTTTGTTATTTGCTAGTAATTACAGGTGTGGGGGTAGCCACATTCTTTGATTTCCTGTCCTTGCCTATTTAAGTGGTACAGTGTGAAATATTTTCTGCTTAAAAACCTCAGCTTTGGCCAGCTAAGAACTAGTTATATTCAACTGGATATATGAGAGAATTTAAGTACCTTTATCTGCACTTTTATTTTCCCAAAAATACAGTATTTAAATTGATTTTAACTGTGTTGCAGGAATATTAACTGAACTGGAAGTTAGTCAGTGTTTGCTGAATTTTGTTATTTGCTAGTAATTACAGGTGTGGGGGTAGCCACATTCTTTGATTTCCTGTCGTTGCCTATTTAAGTGGTACAGTGTGAAATATTTTCTGCTTAAAAACCTCAGCTTTGGCCGGCTAAGAACTAGCTATATTCAACTGGACGTATAAGAGAATTTAAGTACCTTTATCTGCACTTTTTTTAAAAAATACAGTATTTAAATTGATTTTAACTGTGTTCCAAGAATATTAACTGAACTGGAAGTTAGTCAGTGTTTGCTGAATTTTGTTATTTGCTAGTAATTACAGGTGTGGGGTAGCCACATTCTTTGATTTCCTGTCCTTGCCTATTTAAGTGGTACAGTGTGAAATATTTTCTGCTTAAAAACCTCAGCTTTGGCCGGCTAAGAACTAGCTGTATTCAACTGGACGTATAAGAGAATTTAAGTACCTTTATCTGCACTTTTTTTAAAAAAATACAGTATTTAAACTGATTTTAACTGTGTTGCAGGAATATTAACTGAACTGGAAGTTAGTCAGTGTTTGCTGAATTTTGTTATTTGCTAGTAATTACAGGTGTGGGGGTTGCCACATTCTTTGGTTTCCTGTCCTTGCCTATTTAATTGGGACAGTGTGAAATATTTTCTGCTTATAAACCTCAAATTTGGCCGGCTAAGAACTACTTGTATTCAACTGGACGTATAAGAGAATTTAAGTACCTTTATCTGCACTTTTTTTTTAAAAAAATACAGTATTTAAATTGATTTTAACTGTGTTGCAGGAATATTCACTGAACTGGAAGTTAGTCAGTGTTTGCTGAATTTTGTTATTTGCTAGTAATTACAGGTGTGGGGGTAGCCACATTCTTTGATTTCCTGTCCTTGCCTATTTAAGTAGTAGAGTGTGAAATATTTTCTGCTTAAAAACCTCAGCTTTGGCCGGCTAAGAACTAGGTGTATTCAACTGGACGTATAAGAGAACTTAAGTACTATTTATCTGCCTTTTTTTTCAAATAATACAGTATTTAAATTGATTTTAACTTTGTTGCAAGAATATTAACTGAACTGGAAGTTAGTCAGTGTTTGCTGAATTTTGTTATTTGCTAGTAATTACAGGTGTGGGGGTTGCCACATTCTTTGGTTTCCTGTCCTTGCCTATTTAATTGGGACAGTGTGAAATATTTTCTGCTTATAAACCTCAGATTTGGCCGGCTAAGAACTACTTGTATTCAACTGGACGTATAAGAGAATTTAAGTACCTTTATCTGCACTTTTATTTTCCAAAAATACAGTATTTAAATTGATTTTAACTGTGTTGCAGGAATATTAACTGAACTGGAAGTTAGTCAGTGTTTGCTGAATTTTGTTATTTGCTAGTAATTATAGGTGTGGGGGTAGCCACATTCTTTGATTTCCTGTCCTTGCCTATTTATGTGGTACAGTGTGAAATATTTTCTGCTTAAAAACCTCAGCTTTGGCCGGCTAAGAACTAGCTGTATTCAACTGGACGTATAAGAGAATTTAATTCCGTTTATCTGCACTTTTTTCTAAAAAAATACAGTATTTAAATTGATTTTAACTGTGTTGCAGGAATATTAACTGAACTGGAAGTTATTCAGTGTTTGCTGAATTTTGTTATTTGCTAGTAATTACAGGTGTGGGGGTAGCCACATTCTTTGATTTCCTGTCCTTGCCTATTTAAGTGGTACAGTGTGAAATATTTTCTGCTTAAAAACCTCAGCTTTGGCCGGCTAAGAACTAGCTGTATTCAACTGGACGTATAAGAGAATTTAAGTACCTTTATCTGCACTTTTTTTCCAAAAATACAGTATTTAAATTGATTTTAACTGTGTTGCAGGAATATTAACTGAACTGGAAGTTAGTCAGTGTTTGCTGAATTTTGTTATTTGCTAGTAATTACAGGTGTGGGGGTAGCCACATTCTTTGATTTCCTGTCCTTGCCTATTTAAGTGGTACAGTGTGAAATATTTTCTGCTTAAAACCTCAGCTTTGGCCGGCTAAGAACTAGCTGTATTCAACTGGACGTATAAGAGAATTTAAGTACCTTTATCTGCACTTTTTTTTCAAAAAGTACAGTATTTAAATTGATTTTAACTGTGTTGCAGGAATATTAACTGAACTGGAAGTTAGTCAGTGTTTGCTGAATTTTGTTATTTGCTAGTAATTACAGGTGTGGGGGTAGCCACATTCTTTGATTTCCTGTCCTTGCCTATTTAAGTGGTACAGTGTGAAATATTTTCTGCTTAAAACCTCAGCTTTGGCCGGCTAAGAACTAGCTGTATTCAACTGGACATATAAGAGAATTTAAGTACCTTTATCTGCACTTTTTTTCCAAAAATACAGTATTTAAATTGATTTTAACTGTGTTGCAGGAATATTAACTGAACTGGAAGTTAGTCAGTGTTTGCTGAATTTTGTTATTTGCTAGTAATTACAGGTGTGGGGGTAGCCACATTCTTTGATTTCCTGTCCTTGCCTATTTAAGTGGTACAGTGTGAAATATTTTCTGCTTAAAACCCTCAGCTTTGGCCGGCTAAGAACTAGCTGTATTCAACTGGACGTATAAGAGAATTTAAGTACCTTTATCTGCACTTTTTTTTGCAAAAATACAGTATTTAAATTGATTTTAACTGTGTTGCAGGAATATTAACTGAACTGGAAGTTAGTCAGTGTTTGCTGAATTTTGTTATTTGCTAGTAATTACAGGTGTGGGGGGTAGCCACATTCTTTGATTTCCTGTCCTTGCCTATTTAAGTGGTACAGTGTGAAATATTTTCTGCTTAAAAACCTTAGCTTTGGCCGGCTAAGAACTAGCTGTATTCAACTGGACATATAAGAGAATTTAAGTACATTTATCTGCACTTTTTCCAAAAATACAGTATTTAAAATTATTTTAACTGTGTTGCAGGAATATTAACTGAACTGGAAGTTAGTCAGTGTTTGCTGAATTTTGTTATTTGCTAGTAATTACAGGTGTGGGGGTAGCCACATTCTTTGATTTCCTGTCCTTGCCTATTTAAGTGGTACAGTGTGAAATATTTTCTGCTTAAAAACCTCAGCTTTGGCCGGCTAAGAACTAGCTGTATTCAACTGGACGTATAAGAGAATTTAAGTACCTTTATCTGCACTTTTTTTCCCAAAAATACAGTATTTAAATTGATTTTAACTGTGTTGCAGGAATATTAACTGAACTGGAAGTTAGTCAGTGTTTGCTGAATTTTGTTATTTGCTAGTAATTACAGGTGTGGGGGTAGCCACATTCTTTGATTTCCTGTCCTTGCCTATTTAAGTGGTACAGTGTGAAATATTTTCTGCTTAAAACCTCAGCTTTGGCCGGCTAAGAACTAGCTGTATTCAACTGGACGTATAAGAGAACTTAAGTACCTTTATCTGCACTTTTTTTTTCAAAAAATACAGTATTTAAATTGATTTTAACTGTGTTGCAGGAATATTAACTGAACTGGAAGTTAGTCAGTGTTTGCTGAATTTTGTTATTTGCTAGTAATTACAGGTGTGGGGGTAGCCACATTCTTTGATTTCCTGTCCTTGCCTATTTAAGTGGTACAGTGTGAAATATTTTCTGCTTAAAAACCTCAGCTTTGGCCGGCTAAGAACTAGCTGTATTCAACTGGACATATAAAAGAATTTAAGTACCTTTATCTGCCCTTTTTTTTTTCAAAAAATACAGTATTTAAATTGATTTGTGTTGCAGGAATATTAACTGAACTGGAAGTTAGTCAGTGTTTACTGAATTTTGTTATTTGCTAGTTATTACAGGTGTGGGGGTACCACATTCTTTGATTTCCTGTCCTTGCCTATTTAAGTGGTACAGTGTGAAATATTTTCTGCTTAAAAACCTCAGCTTTGGCCGGCTAAAAACTAGCTGTATTCAACTGGACGTATAAGAGAATGTGAGTACCTTTATCTGCACTTTTTTTTTTCAAAAAATACAGTATTTAAATTGATTTTAACTGTATTGCAGGAATATTAACTGAACTGGAAGTTAGTCAGTGTTTGCTGAATTTTGTTATTTGCTAGTAATTACAGGTGTGGGGGTAGCCACATTCTTTGATTTCCTGTCCTTGCCTATTTAAGTGGTACGGTGTGAAATATTTTCTGCTTAAAAACCTCAGCTTTGGCCGGCTAAGAACTAGCTGTATTCAACTGGACATATAAGAGAATTTAAGTACCTTTATCTGCACTTTTTTTTTGCAAAAAATACAGTATTTAAATTGATTTTAACTGTGTTGCAGGAATATTAACTGAACTGGAAGTTAGTCAGTGTTTGCTGAATTTTGTTATTTGCTAGTAATTACAGGTGTGGGGGTAGCCACATTCTTTGATTTCCTGTCCTTGCCTATTTAAGTAGTACAGTGTGAAACATTTTCTGCTTAAAAACCTCAGCTTTGGCTGGCTAAAAACTAGCTGTATTCAACTGGACGTATAAGAGAATTTAAGTACCTTTATCTGCACTTTTTTCCCAAAAATACAGCATTTAAATTGATTTTAACTGTGTTGCAGGAATAGTAACTGAACTGGAATTTAGTCAGTGTTTGCTGAATTTTTTTATTTGCTAGTAATTACAGGTGTGGGGGTAGCCACATTCTTTGATTTCCTGTCCTTGCCTATTTAAGTGGTACAGTGTGAAATATTTTCTGCTTAAAAACCTCAGCTTTGGCTGGCTAAGAACTAGCTGTATTCAAGTGGACGTATAAAAGAATTTAAGTACCTTTATCTGCACTTTTTTTTTCAAAAAATACAGTATTTAAATTGATTTTAACTGTGTTGCAGGAATATTAACTGAAATGGAAGTTAGTCAGTGTTTGCTGAATTTTGTTATTTGCTAGTAATTACAGGTGTGGGGGTAGCCACATTCTTTGATTTCCTGTCCTTGCCTATTTAAGTGGTAGAGTGTGAAATATTTTCTGCTTAAAAACCTCAGCTTTGGCCGGCTAAGAACTAGCTGTATTCAACTGGACGTATAAGAGAATTTAAGTACCTTTATCTGCACTTTTTTTTCCAAAAATACAGTATTTAAATTGATTTTAACTGTGTTGTAGGAATATTAACTGAACTGGAAGTTAGTCAGTGTTTGCTGAATTTTGTTATTTGCTAGTAATTACAGGTGTGGGGGTAGCCACATTCTTTGATTTCCTGTCCTTGCCTATTTAAGTTGTACAGTGTGAAATATTTTCTGCTTAAAAACCTCAGCTTTGGCCGGCTAAGAACTAGCTGTATTCAGCTGGACGTATAAGAGAATTTAAGTACCTTTATCTGCACTTTTTTTTTCAAAAAATACAGTATTTAAATTGATGTTAACTGTGTTGCAGGAATATTAACTGAACTGGAAGTTAGACAGTGTTTGCTGAATTTTGTTATTTGCTAGTAATTACAGGTGTGGGTGTAGCCACATTCTTTGATTTCCTGTCATTGCCTATTTAAGTCGGACAGTGTGAAATATTTTCTGCTTAAAAACCTCAGCTTTGGCCGGCTAAGAACTAGCTGTATTCAACTGGACGTATAAGAGAATTTAATTACCTTTATCTGCACTTTTTTTTCAAAAAATACAGTATTTAAATTGATTTTAACTGTGTTGCAGGAATATTAACTGAACTGGAAGTTAGTCAGTGTTTGCTGAATTTTGTTATTTGCTAGTAATTACAGGTGTGGGGGTAGCCACATTCTTTGATTTCCTGTCCTTGCCTATTTAAGTGGTACAGTGTGAAATATTTTCTGCTTAAAAACCTCAGCTTTGGTTGGCTAAGAACTAGCTGTATTCAACTTGACGTATAAGAGAATTTAAATACCTTTATCTGCACTTTTATTTTCAAAAAATACAGGATTTAAATTGATTTTAACTGTGTTGCAGGAATATTAACTGAACTGGAAGTTTTGACTCTGCTCTTCAGTTAGTCCTACCCACCCTCCCTGTTTTTGTTTTGGTGTTAATCTTTGTGGCCTTGAAACTGCCCGCCCCTCTTGTAAATTTGTGTTTGGATACTCCTTCTGGGCCCATCTCATTTGCTCACTCCACTGAGTGCAGTGAGATCATATTCTGATTTCAGGCACTCCTACTGTGTACAAAGAGAGCATCTGGGAAACAGAAAAAAAAAATTAAGCTTGTTTCCTTCCTTTCCTGTTAAGTGGTATAGACTATTTGTAGGCTTCTGAGCTCCCAAGCCCTTCTGTGTCGGAGGGAAGCCTTCTAGCTTAGTTTTTTTTTCTTATAACTAGCCAGTTTTCAAGTTTCAGCACTCAAATCTGTTTCTTTGATCTCAGCACTTGTTCAGAAAAAAAAAATTCATCTCCTTTTACTGTACTTGTGTTTCTACCTACTTTATTTTACTTTTGCATCATCTTAAAAGTACTCAGTTGCATTTATTACTGCTTGGTGTAGCTCATTCTAAGCCCTTTGGTTTAAACACTTGGGCTTCGGAACAGTTGTTTTGCACGGAGAGGGTTTGTGGTCTGCACTGTAGTGGCAGAACAGGTAGCTTACATCCTTCTAGGTTGGGAACTGCTGATTGAGGGCTCAGTGTCTGTTATTCTAAAAGTGTACTAATTCTGGTTTAATCACTTGGGCTTTTAGGCCAGTTATTTTACATTAAGAGGGTTTGTGGTCTGCACTCTTGTGGGAGGAGAGGCTGGACTCTGCCCTTCTGAGATGGGAATTTCTGGTTAAAGGCTTATAGTGCAGGCATATCTGAACTGCTTCTTACTGAAGTTGGTGCACCTTGTTTGCTGTGGCATAGACTGGATTCGGGCCTGCTGGATCTAGCTTTGTTTGTGTAACTTGAGCACTAATCCAGGCATTCTCTAAAGTATTCAATTGTATTTATTACTGCTTGGTAGTAGTTTGATTAAAGTGTAGCTATCATTCTAAGTCTTTTGGATTAAGCACTTGGGCTTCAGACCAGTTGTTTTACATTAGGAAGGTTTGTGGCATGCACTGTGGTGGCAGGACAGGTAGCTTTCATCCTTCTAAGCTGGGAACTGCTGATTGAGAGCCCAGTGTCTGTTATTCTTAAAGTGTATTAGTTCTTGTTTAAGCACTTGGGCTTCAGGCCAGTTATTTTACATTAAGAAGGTTCGTGGTCTGCACTCTTGTGGGAGAAGAGGCTGGACTCTGCCCTTCTGAGCTGGGAATTTCTGGTTAAAGGATTATAGTGCCTAAATATTTGAACTGTATCTTACTGAAATTGGTACACCTTGTTTGCTGTAGCATAGACTAGATCCAGGCCTGCTGAATCTAGCTTTGTTTATATGCTTGTTGTTTGTTTGCTTGTTATTTCCCTGGAACGCTAATTCCACCTAATACGTGGCTTCTCAGTGCTTCTGTGGATCACTAGTGATATCTGCATTGCTTACTGTACTTATTTCCTTGTTTCACTTGAAGGAAAGTTACTGTTTGTTGTTTTTTGCATTTAAGTTACCTGTAACACATTGCACTTAAGTTACCTGGCACTTGCTCACTAAAGCAATTATATAAGTCAGCACTAAAAATTAAAAGCACTACACCCTCACTCCCCACTGGCCCTTGTTTTCAATTATAAAGGAATTCCCAATATTATTCTAGCATGTCCAAAGGTCAGTTGTCAATCTCCTCTCCGGTCCAGCTGGTAAATCTGGGAATCTTGAGGCAAGGTTACAACTGCCTCATGTACACAGACAACCCTCTCCTCCTCCCTACAAATTCCAACACATGTGAGAGATGCAACCATATAGCCAAATTGGAGGCTAAGCTCTCTCAACTCATTACTGGCATAACCAGTCAGGAGGAGAAGGAAACCACACTCACTACAATTCCAGTCTCACATAGACCTACTACGACAGCAAACCAAACACATAATCACACAAAAACATACTTGGAGGCTCTAAATAAAGATCTGCCTAAGCAGCAGAGACCTCCAAAGCAGACACCCAAGCAACCGCTACCCCAAAACAAAACACATGCAACACATATCTCACAAAGCCAGTGTGCCGAACAGTCACAGCCCTTAAGAGTAAACAACACACCTGATACACTTGTTATAGGTGACTCTATCGTCAGGCACACTGATGTCCCGCTCACCAGGCTGAACAAGGAGAGGGTCATGGTGAGCAGCCTGTCAGGCGCTAGGATCCGCCACATAACACAAGCACTCAGGTCACTCCAAGGCAAGTACAAATATGACTCAGTCATTGTCCATGCTGGTGTGAATGACCTGAGATGTACCTCTCTGGACTACATGAAAAGAGACATAGAGGAGCTCTCTGAGCATGTAGCCCAGGCCGGTATGACCCTGACCTTGAGTAGCATCTTACCCTAACCAAGAATGATGCCACAATATGAAGACAAGATGATCAATTTCAACAATTGGCTTAAGTACTGGTGTCATTCAAAGGGGATCCAATGCCTGTCAGCTTGGGATGATATTCTCGACAAGCCACAATGCTTCGCTAGGGACGGCTTGCACCTGTCACCCCTGGGCTTTCGGATATTGGCAAAGGCTTTTGCTACCCCCATAGTGCCTTTTTTAGGCAAGGCTCAAAAGACAAACCCACCTACATAGGTATCACAAGGGATAAGAAACTAAGAGTAATGCTACTCAACGCCAGAAGTCTAAACCTCAAGATGCATGCACTCGAAACTCTCCTTAGCATGGAGAACATCAATATCTGTGCAGTAACAGAAACCTGGTTCAGGGCTCCTGAGAGCACACCAGCACTACCAGGTTATACCTCATACCATGCTTTTTGGCCCCAAAACTTGGACCGAACCACAAAAGGAGGGGAGTATCGATATTCATCAAAGATACCCACACCTCCAGGTTGGTGGCAAAGCACGAAGCATCAGAGACTATCCATGTGCAACTAACAGTGGGTAAAACTGCCTTCCAGTTTATAGCCTGCTACAGACCACCCTCCCAAACCCAGGAACCCCACTTGGCCTTCGTGAGAACACTGGAAAATATGAAGGTCTCTCCAAACACCATTATATTGGGCGACTTCAACTACCCAAACATAGACTGGGAGCATTACTCTAGCTCCAACACCCTAGCCCAAAGGTTCCTAGAATTTATAAACTCAAATGCTATGGAACAACTTTTACCACTCCCACAAGAGGGGAAAACATACTGGACCTGATCATCACCAACATGGGGACTCTATGCTCCAGACCAGAAGTGTATCCCTCACTGGTAAGATCAGACCATAAACTAATCTCACTGGATATTCACATCCCAACCCCACCCCCTGCCCAGAAAACCACAGTGAAAAACTTCTCTAAAGCAAATTTCACACTCCTCAAAACTGAGGTGGAATCCTTCAAAGCCCCCGGGCCTATGGAAAATACAGCCCAGACCGCAGAATCCTTTATAAACACATTCTATGAACACCTTCAGGAATGCATGGATCATGCAATCCCAAATAAAACCAAGACCCAATCCTCCAAAGGCAGATGTCCTGTCTTGTGGACCCCAGCCATAAACAAACTATACAATAGAAGGAGGAAGCTACTAAATGATAGAGCAAAATCCCAAAAAGGGAAGGCATCACTGATCAGTATCAGCAAAAAACTACGGGCACTCATAAAATTGTCTAAGTCCAGCTTCGAGAGGAAAAATTGCACAGGACACTAAGGATAATCACAAGGTTTTCTTTAGTTATGTTAGGAACCTGGGTGGTAATTCCCAGATATGCTCAGAATTAGTCCAAAATGACAAAAAATACACCAAACCCACAGACATTGCCAACATCCTAGCTGACAGGTTCAGTGCAAACTCCCCCCCTCCTTATCAAAAGGGCAAATATCTATCCCAGCAGAGTGCTGCCCCCCTGACATCTCAGATGCTCAGGTAAGAGCCGCCCTCTCCAAAGCAAAAAAACACAGCATCAGTGGGACCAGACAGTGTCCTGGGCTGCATCCTACATGAACTCCAAGAAGAGCTAAACCCAAACATAAAACTACTGTTCAATCTTAGCCTTACTACAGGATATGTACCCAAAGAGTGGCATACAGCAACAGTGGTCCCTCTCCATAAAGGTGGTGCCTCAACGGCTCCTGGAAACTATCGCCCCATAAGCCTGACTAACTTGGTCTGCAAAGCTATGGAAAGGATCATCATGGACCTCATAAATAAAGATATTAGGGGCCTACAGACACTGGATCCTACCCAGTTCGGCTTTGTTAAGGGCAGATCCTGCCTCTTAAACCTGGTTGATTTCTTTGAAACAGTCACCAAGGCCATTGACGAGGGGAAGGTGGTCCACACAGCCTACCTGGACCTCGCAAAAGCCTTTGATACAATACCCCACTCGGGCATTATAGATAAGCTCACCAGCTTAAATATAAACCCCTATGTCACTAGATGGATTGCAAACTGGCTCAAGGACAGAACCCAAATTGTTAGAATTGCTGGAGCCATGTCAGACTCCAAACCAGTTACAAGTGGTGTCCCACAAAGCTCAGTCCTGGGACCTCTCTTGTTCGGTATATATTTCTCGGAGGTACAGGCCAACATGGAAGGACTGTGGCTGACCAAGTTCGCAGATGACTGCAAACTGGGCGCCATAATCAACTCTCCAGCTGACACAAGCATCCTCCAAAAGGGCCTCATAGAAACAGACAACTGGTGCCAGAGCCATGGCCTCAAGCTAAATGCCAAAAAGTGTATAGTCATCCCCTCTGGCAAAAACAAAGTGCCCACAAATTACCACATAGGTGGTAATCCATTAAGTACAGAAGAAGTAATTAGGGACCTGGGGACCCAAGTTGATAGCAATCTCTCATTTGACAACCATGTGGCCAAAGTGGTTAGAAAAACATTTTATATAGCCCACCTAATTATGAAGGGATTCACATTTAGATCAGGGGAGGTCATCGTGCCTCTTTACTCATCCCTCATCAGGCCCATAATTGAGTACAATGCCCCTTTTGGGATGTACCTTACCAGACACCTGCAGCAACTGGAAAGACCCCAAAAGTACCTCACCAAGAGGATCAAAGGGCTCAAACAGATGCCATATGCTGCTCGGTTAAAGAAACTCCAGCTCTACTCAGTGGCATACCACCTGTTCAGAGGCGATCTGTGCCTGACGTATAAAGCCATGTCCAACCCGGAATTAATGGACATGCTGCACCTCAGAAAATCCAAATCCCATCGAGCTATACGCTCAAGAGACTTGAACCTCAGCACTGAAATAAATAGGACATGCTGGAGGGACAGATTCATAACCCAGAGGCTCCCTTCACTCTGGAATAAAATCCCAGTCCAGGTTAGGCAGAGTCCCTCATTGACTCTCTTCAAGAGGAATCTTGATGAGTGGATGGGAAATCTTAGGTTTACCCCGGGTATCACTTCTGTGTCACTGTTAGACAGAGGCACAGTATACTAACCTCGAAAAAGGGCATAGCAAAATAAATTTAAAATGGGTGGCGAAAGCCAAACACATTCTGGCTAGGCTTATAAATGCCCTAGGGCAGATAGCCTAGCATGAACCTATGAACCTATGAACATATTCAGTTGTTGTCTGAGCCACTGACAAATACTAAATGCCAACAACTGCATAATACTATCCTTTGGAAAGTTATCCACCACTGGAAAATATAGTAGTGTCAGCACCCTACACACAGTTGAGCAATTACTCATGGACTTAAGGACACAGAGTGTAATGTAGCCTTTGACTTTCACTGGTCGGTAAGATGTGGGAATCCATTCAATGTTGTACAACCTAAACAGAAAGGTATGTGATTTAAATCTCAGACTGTCATTGCTATACTGAATGTGGCACTCATCACACCTGTCATTGTGCACAAAGGCACCCTTGCTATGTCACTACACAGGCATAGCATACTACTCTAGCAGCCACATAGTTTCCAGGGTACACCAATACACACTGCAGGTAACATGTCCTAAGGAGTCCGTGTCAAGACCGAACATGTGTAGTCTGTCTCCTAAATGCTTTGGAGGGAATGTGTAGGACTGCCATACAGGGAGGTGTCAGATCCCACTGTGTATCTCCCGTGTATCCATTACAGGAGTAACACGTCTTACCTGTTGTACACACCTACACCATCACTGTGGTATAAATAGTATATGCTGGAGAGACATGTATGTAACACAGACTGTACATCCTGCATGTTACAAGCCCACAATTCTGCCCACTGTTCCCTGTTTTGCCTCCTGCTGGACAGTAGGCACTCATGATATTGCTGGAGGCCTTCAAGTATAATATCATTCTCCTCATCCATGAAAGGCACACATCATACTGGGTACATGTTTCCTGAAAGACAACAGAATGGGAACACATGTCAGGATCACATACATTGAAGTACACTATGTAAAGATACAGCAAGAGCAGGATGGCTGGCAGTATCCAGTGCTTGATCACACATGCCATATTTCACAGTGTGCAAACATAACTAATAACTAACATACTAGTGATATTCTTGTGTGCACCATGACAGATACTGCTATATGATCATACACCCAACACTGGAGTCTACTGTAGTGAGTCCCGTAGGGGCAACCCTCCTGATAATATGTCAAAACAACAGTGCCAAACAAATAGCAGTGTGCTATTACAACCACTATAAAGAGACAGTCCCATGAAACCAGTGTGCCACATTGACAAAATACATTCCACCCTTGATATATTGTATGTCCTCTGTAGGTGGAACAAATTTGGAGATCAATGGCATCTCATTATCACAGTTCTCAGAAAGGCTTAATGTTGTAATCCCTATTCCCTATAAGTATATTCACACATCTGCATCCTGTTGTAAACAAAAAGGTTACATACCCGCTGGAGTGCAAAACTTCTCTGTTGATATGTGGTGATAATTAAGTTTTTGCAAAACTGTGTTCTGTGTGCAGAAATTCTCATACAGATTGGCTCCCCATAGCCAGTAAGTCTCCCTTTTTAACATGCTTCTCATTAGCAGGTGATTGCCCCTTAACCAATCTATGGTTCTGGAATGCTAATTGCAGCCAACACAGCTGATTTGTGCTGTCAGTCAATGGCATGCAACCACTGTGCAAGATATAAAGCCTTCATGTAGATTAGAAGCCCTTTCTGATATGTTGTGCTGGACATTACTGGGGTGAGTAGACTACATCATTGCAGAGGGTAGGTCTGTAGCAGCTACTTTTACATAGAGATGTGTATGCTATAGGCTGCAGCTGCTGATGCAGATATTAAGCATAGGAAGAGAGCATGAACACTTTAGAGGACAACAAGCTGTAGGAGTAACTGTGTTTGCTGTGTCAGCCTTGTTGTAGAGGCAGACCCAAAGTGAGGCTATCCATTCCACTCCCATTAAGGCATGTGTTTAAGGTAAGTATGTTAGGCAGCAGTATCAATAATAGAGTATTAGGAAACATGTTTGTTGTGTCCTTGAGCAACATAGGGGATAAATATAACATTGTGTGCACCAGTTGGGCAACTGTTAGACCACGTGTTACAGTCACTCAAAGTATGGTACTCATTTGGAAAGTGCATGCTGGCAGTCCTTGTTACAAGCAGAGGCTTCATATGTGTATGTTAGTTGTGCAGCTGTATTAATCTGCACTGTGAGTTTGAAAGGATTGTGTTTTGCATTCTGATATTAGTGGGGTTCATTTGCATTACCTGAGTTAAAATCTTCTGTGAATGCATATTAATGCAAAGACATGACACTTTCTACACTTATAGTTTTGCTACAGGGATATGTGAAGCGAGATCCTATCTGCAGGCCTGTGACTTCCATCAGTGAAAAGCAGACATTTCATTTGAAATGCATTGTGTGGAGAAAGAGTGGATGACTCAGTCATTAATTGCTTGCTTCTCAATAATGTCATTAAAATGATACACACCACTGGATTTGAATCCAGGAATGTGTGTGGCAAAATGAACTGTTTGCGAGAAATTTAACAGACTGAGCTACTGAGTCACTGTTACAGCAGGTGTATTTGCAAGATATAAGTACATAAATACAGGTTGTGACATACTTTTTTACAGCCATCATTATGTGCATGGCTTTATATGGATGCATTTCTGCAACAAGGTCCCACTTGAACATATATTTTGGCAGAATGCCTTAGCAGGTGTATTTCTAAATTTTGCTTATAAAAAGGGACGTTTGCCTGCTATAACAGACCTTAGTTACATCCATTAGTCTGTGTTTGGCTTTATAGTGGTGTACTCTTGCACCAGACTCCAAGGTACACTCCCAATTTTTCCATGACTCTTTAAGCAAGTTTGTGCAATGCGGGGTGATGCACAGCTCTGCTTAAACATGCTTAATGAGTGTAACTTGCAATTACTTTGTGTTGCTTAAACCACCTGTTTTAATTAACAGCTGTGTGGCGTGGCAGTTAGTGGTCTACATGTGCAATGGTCTTGGTATCAAAATGAGGGACAGGTGCTTATTTTATATGTGTTATTAACACATATATCAATATAGCTCTATTTAGCTGAGCTAAGCAAAGCTATGCGACACGACACACTGTGCAGCATCACACTAAAAGTATATAAAAAGAAACATGGGGATATAGGAAAGTGGTGAAATGGGGTGCAAGCACGGGAAAAAACATAGTGAAAGGCAGTTAGGTATGTGCAGGAAGGGTGTAGGAAATAACCATAGCTATCCATTTCTTTTTCAGCAACAACTGTGCACTTTGACAGAATTTGTAGATGACTTTGGACTCTCACCCCCAGAGTGAGACGGGTGAGGACAACATAATTGCATTGTTAAGCCAATTGGACCAAACTATGTGTGTCCAGTGGACACTTCTGTGGAATGGAGAGCTATGTATGGGGTGTTATTTTTTTGAGACAGGTGCCCATTTTTTTTTAAGGTGAGAGTGGAATGTTGGGGAAGGGACATAAGTACATGTGGGTGAGGTAAGCTGGATAGGTGAGGAAGCTGGAAGCTTTTGCAGACAGACAAGACAGCAGACAGGGGTGGTTTGTGACACAGGAGGGGAATGGACATATTGTATGGGGAGGGTGTTGTGGAATCTCAGTTCAATATGCCTCCACAAGGGAGCAGTGTGACATACATCTCCAAGCATGAGACTGTCAGGACTGCTCCGTCACTGCCCCAAGGGTGGCAGTGGTAGAGGCTGGGATCTGGAGCAAGCCTGGCCCACCAGGTTGTCCAGCATGCTCTCAATCTGACACAGGCATTGTCCAAGATGACGGTAGATGATCTCACACACCAAATCCAGCAGTTCATCGTGGGTGACAACTCCTCTCGACTACCACTCCCAGAGGGGTGGGGGCCTGTCCCCATCCCATGGGGCAGTACTACCCGATGCCACAGGTAATGCAGGGGCAGTAGAGCGGGCACCACCAGGCTGAGTTCCAGATGTGCTGAGACCTGGTGCCATGGCCAGAGGAGGCAAGGTAGGCAGATCACTAGGAACCAGCCGACCTTGATGTGCTGTAGTAAAATGGTTATAACAATAAGTTAAGGTTAGTAATAACCAAACCAATGTTAGTATTAACAGAATGGAGCATAATATTTATTAATGCAAATGCATATTAAGGTGTATTATGTGTAACACAACATTAAGTAACATAACAGCAAGTATGATAACAGCAAGCCAGTATGAATTAAATCATAAGGCCAACAAAACAGTTTAACAAAATATGCTAATATTAAATCACAATAATAAATAACAATGATAAAGTAAGGAAGATAAGGGGTGGGGGGAGAGAGAAAAACATACCATTAGTTTCCTCGCAGGTTATATTACTACACAGAGTTCTACTATATACTTCTACAGGTGTGCAGTGTCAGTTGTGAGTACAGTGACTACAATTTTTCTTTAGCTGATGTACATACATACCTCTCAAGCTGTTAGAATGGGATAGTATGGGCCAAGCACTAACAAATGCAAGTGCACAACTACACAGAAGAGTTTCACATAAGGTAGACTTACATAACTACCAATGTGTTCTGTAAACTGATTTGAAACTATATTGAATTCCAGGTAATTTATCTAGTAATCATGGAACAGACAGATTAGACAGCTGTAATTACATTACAAAAAATTGTGACATATGACAGGTGTGTTTGTGTACATTAAGTAAACTAGACAGCCTTCATGCCTTAGTTGGCGCATGGGATTAGAACTCAAAAGCGGTGACTGCAGGAGACATCTACAAATAATGTAACAATTGACTGAAGCAACTAAGAACAGACATGCAATGAATACAGCTGTAATGCAAATATTAAGACAGATTTCACAATGCTGCTTAACACTTTATTGGTACTGGTGTTAATTATCTGTGAAGTCTACACGCAATATCTGCAAATAAAGTGGGCTACCTCACCCATATATATTTGTGCTTGGAGTGGAAGGAAAAGAAAGCATTATGTGACTTAAATTGGCCTGGAGATAGCCTTGAACTATACTATGAGATGAGCAATATATTTCTGAGGCCATTGCTTTTGCATTCTACAGTTATTACAGATTTACACTTGACTGCAGCAACCTTACTGTACGCATACAATGCATAGAGCTCTAGTGCAATTATGTTATGACACCGCAATCCTGCTGTACACCTTTTTCCTTACTGTTATTGGTATTTAGTGTTTATTACAATACAGTTGTTATTGTTCATTTATTCCACTAAACTTCTAATTGTCCATTTATTGCACTACAGTTTGTATTGTTTATTTTTTATTGGAGTGAATTTTTTTTTATTCTTTATTGTTTATTGCACTACAGTTAGCATAATATACCCATACATACCACAATCACTGCACAACCTGGCCAGGTGCCTGGCATGGGACTGGACGTTGCAAGCCCTCTCAGCTGCAGCTGTTGGGAGAGAAGCACACCATTATGCTTACCAGTTTTGCACAGACTTAACTTGCATTTTAGTAAAATACTAGAAAAAAATGCTTACATATGTCTGGAGCATGCCCAGTCTTTGCCTCTTGGACCCAGGTATCCAAAGTTCCCATCTTTCTATGCTTCAGGTAGTCATAGTGGTGATGACACTTCTCACCAGTGTGGGCAATACCAGAAGTACTGGTAAGGTCCCTGGCCAACCGATCCCAGGCCTCAGCCTTACATTGTGATCCATGGTAATTGTCCTGCAACAGCCTAGGTTCATAACTGCATATCAGGAGCACAGCAAAAACCCTGGACTCCTGCACATCCCATCTCTGCTCCTGAAAGTGCGCACCCTCTCCAAAACTGCCTGACATACTGTCAGTTAGACTGCAATAAATGGTGCAAAATTCCCACCTATTTCCCTTTATATAGGCTGTTTTCCAGTCCTTACACCTAATTCAGCAACATTCAAAAAAGCACTGCAGCACTTAGCATCATGCAAACCAACAAAGTGGAATGAAGCATCATGAAAACTCCCATAACTAAGGTTTTAGTAAAGCTTAGCAGCACACAAACAGTAGTAGCCATTAATCATGTTTAAGCAGTGCTTAGCACTGTGCAACATGTTCAAATGTAAAAGTTACATTTTTCAATTAAACAGACATTTAAATTACATTAAACAAATGGTATGTCTGTTAGCGACTTAAACCCAGGACCTATAAAGCTTTAGGCAGTCACTCTACCCATTTAGCTATTTGGATAGTATACAAAATAGTGTACCTTCACATATGCTACTAAGCTATCATTGTTTGCCTCACAAATGGGATTAAACAAGCTTAAACAAAAGCAGAAATAAATAATTACATCTGGCTTCAATTTTTAGATGTCTGGCTGGTGTCTGCTGTCTATGTGTAAGTGCAGCTTGGCATTGCTGCACTCCAAGCAATGCCGTACAAACAAACATTTAAAAAAATTAAAAAAACCCTAAAAAACCGAGATAGCATAATTAATTACATCCAGTTTCTACTTTTAAATGTCTGGCAGGTGTCAGCTGTCTATGTGTAAGCGAGGCTTGGCATTGCTGCTTTCTGCACCACGCAAACAGACATTAAATAAAAAAAAATAACAAATACTAGACTATTAATTCACAGCACATTTTAAGAGCAGCAGGGAACATTACAGGGAGCTTCACCATGTACATAATATCTGACCAGCCTCAGCACTTCTGCCTACATGGATTCAATATTGCTGTTACTATGGTCTCCCTCAGTAGCGCGCCACGATTAATATGCATGGTGTGCTTCCAAGGAGGAACTATGGCCATGTACATGGGTAAATTCCATGTAGGCTCTACACGGAACCTACACAGATTTTATTGAATCCTGGGGTAAATCATTTGACTATCTAACAAAAAATGTGATTCTTGAGTTATTGTACTGGTAATTGATGGTACTAAATCCAATACTGGAAAAACAGTTTTGTAGTTAAAATGTAAAAGAAAATCCAAATTAAGAACCAAACACTTCTGTGAAGAACCATTGGCACCTCAATTTAATCAGAACATTCATCTTTTATTGTTAAAACTTCTTCAGAATCATCACTGTTAAAACATATCTGTCTATAGCTTTGTTTACAGTCATGTGATCACATGTAAAACCAGTAGGCAGGATTTGTAATTTAGCTTATTTATTCTTTAAAATGCATTTAATAATCAAATTGTCATTTAATCCTTGTCTTATGTTTGTTCTTAACCTGAGCTGCCAACACAGTTCTTTATTTCAAGGAAGTTGTTAATATCTCCTTTAAAAAGTTTATATCCAATCAAGTACAAAAAGAAAATGCTTTTTACAAGTTATACATGTTGTAGAGAATTTGTGTAATACATTCTTATAAATCTTTTTTGGTAGCCTTTACATGCTTATACATCTGCTTTAAGAGTTTCTTAGCTTTCCATACATATAAGGAATCACAATTTTCATATGTAGCAATATACCCAATCTCTCTATTGTTACAGTTGGAGTGCTACCTAGTACATATGGATTTGTCATATCCTTTTATATTCACATAGGGACTATTAATTGTGTGCTTACACACCTTACAAAACCCACAGGAAAATGTTCCCGTTTGTTTTTTTGTGAAACATGCCTGTTTTCTTTTTCAAGTAACATCTTAATGTTACTGTTTTTCCTTTAGACAACGCAGTGGTGCAGCGGTACCATTATCACCTCACACCAAGAGGTTCGCTGGTTTGATTTGTGGCTGGGGTGCATTCTGTGTGGAGTATGCATGTCGTCCCTTGATTCATGTGGGTTTCTTCTGGATGCTCTGGTTTCCTCCCACATCACAAAGACATGCATCTGAAGCATTTCTCCCTGGGTCTTCACTGAAAATTGGCTTTGTTCTAAGTCGGACTTTCATGGTTAATAAATAAAAATGAAATTTCCTCTATTCTTTGCACTTTAAGCAATTCAGTGTTGCCCAAAAAAATCCAGTTGTTATAGAATGTATTTTTTATACCAGAAATAAGTAGGGAAAAGTCTGAACAAAAGCTGTTGCCATTAAAATGTGGTGTATCAATTTTCCATCATGCTTTGTCTAAAAAACATCAGTTTTAACATTTCCAGCTTTAAGTAAAATATGTCATCTTCAAAAGTGAGTCCAGAAAGACAACCAGCTTGGATTTCTAGGATGTTCTGTTTTAAATGAGTGGGATGGCAACCCTTTATATATAAATAGATTTTAGAAAATGTTGTTTTTGCTGTCAATTTGGGATCCCAGTTTCTCTCTACCTCTGTTGAATGGAACAAATATACCCAGAAAATTTATTCTCTCATTTGATCAGTCCCCTAAAAACCTTGGAAAGTTGGTAGAATTATTTAATTGGGTTATGACGTCATTAAGGGCATTTCAGTTCCTCTGGAAATGAAAAACAGGTAATCCATGTATTTTAGATATAATCTGATAAAATTCCAATATGTACTATTGCAAATGGCTTCAGATTACCAAACATTCTGTACTAAATTAGTTATAGAGGGGGCTACTGATATCCCTCAAATCTGTTGGTAAATTTTTTTGTTGTATCTAAATTAATTGGTCTTAATTACGGTATCCATCAATCCACAAATACTTCTGGCTTTACTATGCTTTCAAAATTCACTGAGCACTAGACCCATACTTTAACTTTGTTTAATTACTGCATGTAAATCACTGATGCTTAAGTTGATAAACCAGAAATATTCCTCTAAGTCTACATATCTAAAAATGTCAAGTAAATGCTATGAGCCCTTAGGTAGAAACAACCTAACCTTGTTAGTTCTGTCAGTAACCAATCTGTGAACATGTTTCATTACCTTGGGCACTTACTATTGGCCTAAAAGGAGAGTTGTTGAAGGATTTGTGAATTTTGGTATTGCAAAAAGATTGGTAAAACAGTTTTTTTTCCATTGTCAAAAGTCATATCAATCTATAGATATCCTATTGGCATAAAGTTCAAACATCTCACTTCTAGACATTTGTAAGCATTCCTAACATCATCTAGTGACCCTTCCCTTTAAAAAGAAACATCTTTTAACACACTCTCAGTAGAATTTACATAATCGTGTGTGTTCACCAAAATTAACCTCCCATGCTTTGTATGCAATATAAACAGCAGATAATTGTGTTGCATTTAGGGTGGTTAAAGAGATATGTAAAGGGGGAAAGCATTGCAAACAAAAAATAGTAAGTTGTGGACAGATTTGGATGAGGCTAGTCCTGTTAAGATGAGCAGCAGCATAGTCTGGTCCCAATACTATTTGACTGTAACATTATAGGCTCATAGGTTCATAGGTGTTTACTAGACTAATGACCACAAGGGCCTTTGTAGGCCTAGACATGTATCCCAAATCTCTACAAGTTCTGGTACCCTTGAGAAGTGTAAACAGGGGCTTGGGAGATGAAACATTTACAAGCAGGGGCCTGGGAAAAGAACTGTTTACAGGCTGCCTTTTCAGTAGATTGTACAAGTGTTGAGCTGAATGTCTGCATAAGAAGTACTAAGGGAAATTGGATGCACTATAGCAAAGAGTCAATTAGGGGGTAGGCTCTTTTCTATAGGAAAGGTAGGCTGTGTAACTTTTATAAGATGACAACAAAATTGTGGGGCTTTTGTAACATGCAAATATCCCAAAACTGGGCCTGGCAAAAGGGGAGAAACCAGATACATCACAAAGTGTAGTAAGGGGGAGATCCAAAAGCTTTGTAGAGATTGTCAACAGTCCAACATGTAGAGTTGATGCTGAAAATAAGCCATTAGCCAGGGACTTCTTTGTTGGAAGGGTCGACAATGAGAAAAAAAGTACATTTTAAATAAATAAACTAACTTTAGCCAATTAGAAATGTGACAAGCCACATCAATTAAATACATAAAAGAGAATGCAGTATAGTTAATGTTGTAAGAGTAAATCATGATAATAATACTGGATGAAATTTTAATTGCACATTTTTATCTAAGTCATGAAATGCAGAGAACGGCTGAGCAATTTAATGTTTACAACTAGGTAAATACATCACAGTGTCTAGCAGGCATTCCATATTCTGCTTTTACTTCAGTTAAAATGTCTTCCTGCTCAAAGAGCTTCATCCTGAACAATCTAGTTGCACATCACTTTTGCAAAATTTCACCCTAGTACCAAGAGCAAATCAGAAAAATATGATCAAAAACTTCTATTTAGGTACTGGTTGACTTACTTCAGACTATGAGATTTGTAGTTAAATATCTTATTTACTGCAGTAATTGTCCCTGTAAATTCTCTCCCAGAAAAACAATGAATAGTTATTTACATCTTGTTACTTCTTATAAATTCCTTGGAGCCAGATTCCAAAAGTGTTACTCTCTATGATAGTGAGTTACCCTAGTGTAAGGCTTACCTATAAAGCAGGCTTACACCAAAGTAAGTCACATACATCAAGAGAAAGTCTTTTGGAATCCAGACCCAAATTTAGACGGACTTCAGAAATACTCAACAACAAATGCTGTTTCTTGTTCTTCCATTCTTTCTCTCTCTCTTTATTTCTGTCTGTCATTTTCATCTCTTTTTGGTGACTGTCTTTTCATACATATGTACATACATATACTGATGCAACATAAGTGTTGTGAAAGCCATTGCAATAGCGACCTACCTGATATTCACAAGCAATAAAATCTTAAGGTAAGATACCAAATACCAAAGAAAGAACATATGTAGAGTCATGTGAGGCCCACTATCAACTGTAAAGGTGTGCCCAACATTAACTCCGGTAACTGATAACAACAACAACAAATACAAATGGCCTCTCCACCATGCCGGTTTGTACCACAACAAATTCTAAAACAATACTTTGATATAGGGATATAGCAGTAAAAGTTCTTGTATAAATATGCAGTTATTTAGACATTTACATTCTGGCAACGCTCTTACTGCCCAAGACAAAAGAGTGTGTATGTATATATATATATATATATATATATATATATATATATATATATATATATATATATACACACATATAAAATCCCACAACAATGCTAGTACACGTACGAATGTCAGCGCATGCACGGAACAATCCAACTGTACAGCAACAAAATTATAGTTCCAGCACAGCCAGTTGTAGATGTAGATAAAGAATTCAAGGGCAGAGAGATTGCCAAAATTGCTTTATTGGCTCGCAGACAGTGAGAAAAACATAACTCCAACTCCAAACTCCAAACCAATTTCACCCTTTAAGCATCATCAGTGGAAAATACCAGGTGTATCAATAGAACACTTTAAATATATCTCCCTTAAAGGTACAAACCATATTTTTAAAATGTATGCACCATACATATACAAAATGCAGAAAATTACAAGCATTTAAACTGCAGTGCAGCCCAAAATTATTTAGTTTATCATAAAAAATATTTTGTCTAAATATCTAAATAAATAACTAACACATTTACCTATTTTCTATTAATATTAATGCTATCAAAGAAACTCATTTAAACCAGGTCTATATAAAGCCCCCAAATTTAGAATCAACATCCTCTCCTTTTTATCCAACATTTTATGTTTATTATTTTCAGTAAAATTCACAGTATGGATTGTATCAATCCCTATAAACACAAAATGTGCCATTATATGGTCAATTTTATTTTTGTAAAGATCACTCCATACCCGTTGACATTTAATGTCACTAAGGTGGAGTGCCACTCTACTCTTAAAAGATCTTGACGTCTGACCTATATGAAAGGTCCCACACTGACATACAGCCATATAAATCATCCACTCTGTCCGACAGTTTATTAGCTGTTGTATATCATATACCCTAGGAGTGTTAATAGAGGTAAAATATTTTGCTTTTAGAATAAGCTTACAATACGTACAATTACCGCACGGATTTCACCCTTTTATAGTGTTATCCTTTGATTTTTTATCTTCCATCTTTTTATATCACAAGTGATTCCCCTATATTTCTACCCCTCCTATACCCAAACTTACAGTATTCTGTGAGGTATCTTTCAAAAAATTGGTCATTTTTCAGAATGTGCCAATAACTATTAATAATACCACATAATTTAAAAGTATTGGTACCAAATGTGGTAAAAAATCTTAAAGGGATTGTTCCTTTTGCTCCTTCCTCATCATATTTAGATACAGATGTTAAATTTCTTTCCATGTTGGATAGCTTAAGTATTTCTTTATCAATGATTTTATCATTATAGCCTCTCTGGACAAATCTATTCCCCATAAGTCTAGCTGCTTTTTGAAATTCTTCATCATTACTACAAATTCGTCATAACCTCTGAAACTGACTTTTAGGTATATTAGAAAATGTTTGTTTTGGATGGCAACTATCTGCTCTTTTAAGGATCTTTTTGTGAATGGTTTCCTATATAAACCTGTACTTAAAGTGCCATCCTTATTTTAACTACATGCGCATCCAGAAAATCAATAGCTACTTTTTCTTTCCTGTTCATAAAGACTATATCAAATACATTGAAGTTCAAATGATCAACAAACATTATCCATTCATTTTCAGAGCCAGACCAAATGGCCCAGCAATCATCAAGATACCAATGCCACATTATTAACTCAGATTTGAATGGAACATTGTCATCAAAAATCAAACTACACTCAAGATACCCCATGAAAAGATTGGCATATATTGGTGCAAATTTAGTACCCATTGCAGTCCCGTTTAACTGTAAATAGCATTCATTCCCAAAAAAGAACTCATTATTTTCCAATACCATTTTTATCAAATCCAACAAGAAAAAACAATGTTCAATAGAATACTGTCCATACTTCCACAGCCAATATTTTACTGCTTCAAGTCCCCTGTGGTGTGGTATGCTAGTGTACAGTGATTGTACATCTAGTGTACAGATATAACAATCATCTGTTATCATAATATCATCCACCAGTTGCAAAAATTCATTTGTGTCCTTAATTCTTGATCTAACTAAAGCCAGTAAAGATTTTAACTGTAATTCTAAATAAGCAGAAATAGGCTTTGTTAAAGACCCTATTCCTGATACTATAGGCCTACCTGGCGGAGGAAAAAGATTCTTATGTATTTTAGGTAAAATGTAAAATAATTGGGACTTAGGGTTATCTATCATTAATTCCTTTAATAAGGCATCACTTAGGAAACCTTTTGATTTATGATCTTTTAAGGCTTCATCTATTTTTCTTTTCAGGTCAACAGTGGGATCCAAAGGAAGCTTCATATAAAACCTGCCATCTCCCAACTGTTTTTAACCTCATTGCTATAACCATTAATGTCCCACACCACTAGTGCTCCACCCTTATCGGCCTTTAGTATCACCAAATTTCTATTTTCTATTAGCCCTTTAAGAGCAGCCCTTTCTTTTACTGTCAAATTGAAACCATGATGTTTAAATCTACTATTTTGATTGTTATGTAACTCACGTAGTATACTTTCTTCAAACATTTTCACCCTTGGGTGATAGAGGGATTTCAAAAGGTCCCTTCTTAAACCTAAATTCAGATGTCATTACAGATGAATCACCCTTAGTATAAAAAAGTACTTTAAATTTAAGTTTCTACAAAAACTTTCAACATTCATGCTCATATCATGCTGAGACAAGAAAAAAGAAGGTACATAGTTTTTTAATCATCATTTAGATGGTAATCTGTAAGATTCACTATAAATCCTTCATCATTCACTTCTCTTCCCTAGTCTCCTGAATTTTTCATCCATTTCCATCTGATCTTCCCTTATGATGTTTCCTGCCACCTCTTCTAAAGGGCCACCGTTAGATTTGACCCTTTTATGTGTTGGTGATTGTACATCATCTAATTCACCTGCATCATAATCAGTGTCAGTACTTGGGGCATTCGATGACATTTCTGATATGCTAGATTCAAAATTGTCCATATCACGAGTGGATTTTAACATAGACTTGTTTCTCTTCTCTTTATTTCACCTAGGTTTGTTAGTATCACTAAACCTAACAATTCTTATTTTGTTTTCAAGTATAGATTTTATCGTTTTTGGCATCACTCATGTCTTTATTAAACTTCTTTAATTTTTCTAGTTTTTACATCATTTTCAAAGGTATTTATATCCTTCATATATTTATTAAATAGACCCTTATATTCTTCCATCATATTGTGTTTTTGTATCACATCTTAACAAAAGTGCTTTCACCGAAAAAGCACTTTCATTAAAGTGCGTTAAAAAAAAAAAATAAATCAACTTTTATCCCCCACACCCCCTACTTTAATATTCTCACTCCAAGATCACACTACAGTGAGGAAAAGGGAATATTCCCTTATCCGCACCATAGTACGATCTCTGCAACAATCATTTCCCTGCGACTCCCTCTAGCTGCAGGTATACTTCCACGAAAGTGCTTTTTCGGTAAAAAGCACTTTCACGGAAGTATTCCCAGCTGTTTGTGCTTTGGTGAAAAGTTCCTTTAGGGATCAGTACCGATCCCATATATATATATATATATATATATATATATATATATATATATATATGTTGTTCTTCTTTCGGCTTTTCCCGGTTAGGAGTCACCACAGTGGAACTCCGGTCCGCTAATGATTGGCAGTAGGTTTTTATGGTGCCGAGGTGCCAGCTCGATGCCCAACCTTCAATGAAGGCACGCCCATTCACACATGTCTTTTGAATGCCACTCAACCGCGGAGAGGACATGCAGACTCCACACAGAAGGTGCTCCAACCGAGAATCAAATGGGAGAACCTATATATAATCAAAAAACAAAGTAGACTGTGTGGATGAACCGGTGCTCTCACAACAAAAAGAAATATGTAGAAAATGTAAAGAGCACTGAACCACAGCATTTTTTAATGACATACCTAGACATGCTGACACCAATGCATTGGCACCACATGTCATAACCATGGGTATAGAACATCAGTTCAGATTTATGGTTATAGAGATGGTACCATCTAATGCCAGACAGGCCCTGTTAGGAATATGGTTGAAAACAGTGAGCTTAAATGGATCATTAGAATGAGGGTGAATATGGGTAAAGGACTTAATGATAAGTTATCCATTCAACCCATATTAGCCAACAGACCTTTACATAGATGATAGGATGTTGCATTGTTTTTATGGAATCATTTTTATGGAAATATTTTTATGAACACATCTTTTATGAATGAATGCATGATTTTTATGAATATGTATCTATTATTTTTATGGTTAGATAGGACTGTTTTTGAGTTGTTGGTCTCTTTGTATATATATATATATATATATATATATATATATATATATATATATATATATATATATTCTTGATGCACACATTTTTGATGTTGTATCTTTAAATGTTGAATTGATGTGATGCTATTGTGTGTGGAGTGTATTTAAATGTTTGAATTTGTCAGTTTAAATTGTCTGAGGAAGCAGCTTGACTGCTAAAGCACTCACCATTGCATTAATTTCATTAAAACAGCATTTTATCTAGCCATGGTTCAGTGCTCTTTACATATATATTTTCTACACACACACACAAATTTATATATATATATATATATATATATATATATATATATATATATATATATGAAACTATACATACACACACACCCATATATATATCTATATCTATATCTATATCTATATATATATATATATATATATATATATATATATATATATATATATAGGTGTGTGTGTGTTTGTGTGTGTGTATGTATCCATTCGCAATCCATTTTTACAATTTTTCACATAGATTACAGTGTCACTTCAAAAGTGACAATATATACGTCTGTCTGTATGTCTGTCTGTCTTTCCATCTCAGATAAACTAGATGACTTTCTTCAAAACTAAGATTTCCTGGATTGCTTGCTACATTCAGAGTCTTTCTGTCCTTATTCTACTTAAATAGATGCCTTTCAGGTGTACTAAAGTTAATTTCTGAGGCTTTGCTTTAATTTAAACGCTGGATCATTAAGTCTTGTTGACTTTGGCTATGAAAGCCAAAGGAAAATTAGGTGGCCTTATGCCTTTGCTATTCTGACATTTTACAAGTAGCTTTGTGCATGCTGACTTCCAGCAATGTCAAATTATCATTTTATTATTTCAATGGCTCATGGCAAGTCAGTGTGTGACTGTAACAAGGAACATTTATTCATAGCAGCTTTCCTGCAGTAGTATACCTAATTGTGATGTAGTACTTGACAAAGTTATTAAATGTTATTATGCTACAAAACTTACCGGCAACTGTGCAACATTGTTATTTTTTCATAAGACTTGAATTAAATGCACTACTTTATGTACATTTTTAAGATATCTGCATTCTCCTGCATTTTACTAAACAATGTTTTTTTTTCTTTCAGTAAAACAGGTTAATGTAATCACCCTTATCTGTAGGTTAGATAGGAATTTAATTTCACATGCAATAATACTGTTTGCATCTCTACAAAACAGCACAGTAAATTAGAACTGTCACATTAAGACACATGGGAATTTATCAGCAATTATTGCAAAGAAAATAATGCAGCATAAATAAGACACTAAAGCAATTACTGAAATGTGATAACAAATGACTGCTGGATAGTAATAGCTTGCAAAATTATTGGGGCAGTGAAATATTTTGCTTCTAATGTAATAAAAAAACAATGCTTGCAGCTTGTTTTCAGATATGCGTAATAATACTAAACAAGGCTTGATTATACATCTTATATATACTTTTATAAAAGATCCCCTGTGCCTGCACACACACATCTCTCTCTCTCTCTCTCTCTCTATATATATATATATATATATATATTTATATATTTATATTTTACACATTTGTTGTCTAATTTCATAGAGCAGAAGTGAAAAAAGGTCAGTATATGTGATCGAAAATCAGCTGATACATATAATGGCTGATTTTCTCTGTGAGATTGCAATACAATGTGGACTGGGGATTTTGCTTTTTCCCCATTGTAGTTGTATGTATAAACAACAGGGGTGTGGAGGGAGGGTGCTTGCTCCTCTGAAAAACAATGTTTAGCTTTTTCTTTTTAAAGAAAGTTTGTGTATCAAACTTTTATAGTTTATCAGTTTAAATTTGTTTTAACGAGTTTACAATGAAGTGTCATATACTCATATATAAATATATATACACATATATACATGTATACTTTATATGCATATGTGTTTTTTTTGTGTATACACAGACACACACACACACACACACACACACACACACACACACACACACACACACACACACACACACACACACACACAAACACATATACAGAGAAGAGGAAAAGACTGGGAAAGACAGGCAGGGACACTTTTTTATGGACTGAACATGTATGAATAACAAATACCACTGAATTTGTAAAATGATTAGGATATTCTTCCAATCGTGTGAAAAGTTAGTGTAAAAGGACTATAATTTATTTAATTCATTTATATTTTCTTTTGTACTGTGGTGGTGGTACTGCAGTAGCGTTGTCGCCTCACAGTTAGACGTTGCCCGTTCGACTCTCAGTTAGAGCGTCTTCTGTGTGGCGACAAACGTGAATGGGCGTTCCTTCATTGAAGGTTGTGCGTTAGGCTCGGCAAGCCAGCACGTAAAAATCTACTGCCAATCATTAGCGGACTGGAGTTCCGCTGTGGCGACGCCTAACCAGGAAAAGCCGAAAGACACAACAACAACAACATTTAAATTTTCTTTTATTAATCAAGTAAGTTAACTGGTACTGAACTGGTAACAGGACCTTTTTCATTGATGACTTGATCCAAACAGACAAGTAGAACTGGAAATACAAATAGATGTAACAGGTACATGCAATAACAATCAAAGTACACAAAACAGATTATCGCAGAACATTATTCCATGGTAACTAATTAAAGAAACTAAGAGTAATGCTACTCAACGCCAGAAGTCTAAACCTCAAGATGCACGCACTCGAAACTCTCCTTAGCATGGAGAACATCAATATCTGTGCAGTAACAGAAACCTGGTTCAGGGCTCCCGAGAGCACCCCAGCACTACCAGGTTATACCTCATACTATGCTTTTTGGCCCCAAAACTTGGACTGAACCACAAAAGGAGGGGGAGTATCGATATTCATCAAAGATACCCACACCTCCAGGTTGGTGGCAAAGCACGAAGCATCAGAGACTATCCATGTGCAACTAACAGTGGGTAAAACTGCCTTCCAGTTTATAGCCTGCTACAGACCACCCTCCCAAACCCAGGAACCCCACTCGGCCTTCCTGAGAACACTGGAAAATATGAAGTTCTCTCCAAACACCATTATATTGGGTGACTTCAACTACCCAAACATAGACTGGGAGCATTACTCTAGCTCCAACACCCTAGCCCAAAGGTTCCTAGAATTCATAAACTCAAATGCTATGGAACAACTTGTTACCACTCCCACAAGAGGGGAAAACATACTGGACCTGATCATCACCAACATGGGGACTCTATGCTCCAGACCAGAAGTGTATCCCTCACTGGTAAGATCAGACCATAAACTGATCTCACTGGATATTCACATCCCGACCCCACTCCCTGCCCAGAAAACCACAGTGAAAAACTTCTCTAAAGCAAATTTCACACTCCTCAAAACCGAAGTGGAATCCTTCAAAGCCCCCGGGCCTGTGGAAAATATGGCCCAGACCGCAGAATCCTTTATAAATGCATTCTATGAACACCTTCAGGAATGCATGGATCATGCAATCCCAAATAAAAACAAGACCCAATCCTCCAAAGGCAGACGTCCTGTCTGGTGGACCCCAGCCATAAACAAACTATACAATAGAAGGAGGAAGCTACTACATGATAGAGCAAAATCCCAAAAAGGGAAGGCATCTCTGATCAGTATTAGCAAAAAAACTAAGGGCACTCATAAAATCGTCTAAGGCCAGCTTCGAGAGAAAAATTGCACAGGACACTAAGGATAATCACAAGGCTTTCTTTAGTTATGTTAGGAACCTGGGTGGGAATTCCCAGATATGCTCAGAATTAGTCCAAAATGACAAAAAATACACCGAACCCACAGACATTGTCAACATCCTAGCTGACAGGTTCAGTGCAAACTTCTCCCCCCCTCCCCACCAAAAGGGCAAATATCTATCCCAGCAGAGTGCTGCCCCCCTGACATCTCAGATGCTCAGGTAAGAGCCGCCCTCTCCAAAGTAAAAAACACAGCATCAATGGGACCAGACGGTGTCCCAGGCTGCGTCCTACATGAACTCCAAGAAGAGCTAAACCCAAACATAAAACTACTGTTCAATCTCAGCCTTACTACAGGATATGTACCCAAAGAGTGGCGTACAGCAACACTGGTCCCTCTCCACAAAGGTGGTGCCTCAACGGACCCTGGAAACTATCGCCCCATAAGCCTGACTAGCTTGGTCTGCAAAGCTATGGAAAGGATTATCATGGACCTCATAAATAAAGATATTGGGGACCTACAGACACTGGATCCTACCCAGTTTGGCTTTGTGAAGGGCAGATCCTGCCTCTTAAACGTGACTGACTTCTTTGAAACAGTCACCAAGGCCATTGATGAAGGGAAGGTGGTCTACACAGCCTACCTGGACCTCGCAAAAGCCTTCAATACAATACCCCACTCTGGCATTATAGATAAGCTCACCAGCTTAAATATAAACCCCTATGTCACTAGATGAGTTGCAAACTGGCTCAAGGACAGAACCCACATGGTTAGAATTGCTGGAGCCATGTCAGACTCCAAACCAGTTACAAGTGGCGTCCCACAAGGCTCAGTCCTGGGACCTCTCTTGTTTGGTATATATTTCTCGGAGGTACAGGCCAACACAGAAGGACTGTGGCTGACCAAGTTCGCAGATGACTGCAAACTGGGCGCCATAATCGACTCTCCAGCCGACACAAGCATCCTCCAAAAGGGCCTCATAGAAACAGACAACTGGTGCCAGAGCCATGGCCTCAAGCTAAACTCCAAAAAGTGTATAGTCATCCCCTTTGGCAAAAGCAAAATGCCCACAAATAACCACATAGGTGGTAATCCATTAAGTACAGAAGAAGTAATTAGGGACCTGGGGACCCAAGTTGATAGCAATCTCTCATTTGACAACCACGTGGCCAAAGTGGTTAGAAAAACATTTTATATAGCCCACCTAATCATGAAGGGATTCACATCTAGATTAGGGGAGGTCATCGTGCCTCTTTACTTATCCGTCATCAGGCCCATAATCGAGTACAATGCCCCTTTTGGGATGTACCTTACCAAACACCTGCAGCAACTGGAAAGACCCCAAAAGTACCTCACCAAGAGGATCAAAGGGCAAAAACAGATACCATATGCTGTCCGGTTAAAGAAACTCCAGCTCTACTCAGTGGCATACCGCCTGCTCAGAGGCGACCTGTGCCTGACGTATAAAGCCATGTCCAACCCGGAAATAAGGGACATGCTGCACCTCAAAAAATCCAAATCCCATCGAGCTACACGCTCGAGAGACTTGAACCTCAGCAATGAAATAAATAGGACATGCTGGAGGGACAGATTCATAACCCAGAGGCTCCCTTCACTCTGGAATAAAATCCCAGTCCAGGTTAGGCAGAGTCCCTCATTGACTCTCTTCAAGAGGAATCTTGATGAGTGGATGGGAGATCGTAGGTTTACCCCGAGTATCACTTCTGTGTCACTGTTAGACAGAGGCACAATATACTAACCACGAAAAAGGGCATAGCAACATTAATTTAAAATGGGTGGCGAAAGCCAAACATACTCTGGCTAGGCTTATAAATGCCCTAGGGCAGATAGCCTAGTATGAACCTATGAACATTTTTGAAAATGAAATAATACGTTCAGTAAAGAGGCATTTGGACAAAAATAAACAGTTGAGTAAAGTATGGACATCAGTAAAATAATTGCATAGTGGTATATAAGTACATGCTAGCCCCCTCCCTCCCACAACCACCTCCACCAAAATAAAATAAACCGTAAACTATTTATATTATTTGGGAGTAATACAGTAACCCTAAGAACAGATGAGGAAAAGTTATTCAAAAAGGGCAGACAGACAGGTAAGAAGTAAGGAAGAAAGATGGGTTGTTTTATTATATACAAAATGTACATTATTGATTATGTCATAGAGAGGTCTTTGAAATGTTTTAGGTTTTATAAAGACTTATGATTTCAAACATCTGACATGACAGGGGTTTCTTCCTAAAATTCTCTAAGATAATTTTCCCACTCTGATGCCCTATATTTTCTTCTCTGTTATATATCTTTGTCTATCTAGTAGAGTTATTAACTAGTGCATTTCTGATTTCATAAGTCATGGGGGAATCATGTGACTAGCCCATAATATTCAGCTCTGTACCAGATTAGTACAGAAAATCTCCATGAATGTGTATTTTGCCACTCCCCCATTTTCTGTTGATTGTCACCATATAGAACTTTCATATAACATATCCTTCTTGCTGTCTCTTCTCCAAAAAAGCCATGCAAGCAAGTTATTCATGACATTCCCCAGCTTAACCTGTACTTCTCTGAAAAAAAACAGTTGCCAGTGCTAGCAATAATATCTCATTGCTATTAAATACATGTGAATCATACCTAAGGTACACTGGTTAAGAAGCTGATATGGGCAACCTTAAACGACTTGTCTATGATCAGGTAGTAGGAGTGAATAATAAAGAAGTCAGTGACCTCTGTAGCAAAGCAAAGCTGAGGGACTAGATGATGAAGAGAATTCTGAGCTTGACCCTAAAAGATATGTCTGAAAATCTTATGTCACCCCTTAATTCGTAAGACTAAAAAACTCTTACACATTGGAAAAATAAGTAATAGCTCTGAAAGAAATGTCTGCTGTTTATTAAGAATTGAAGTTAAACATGTCTTTTTATTTATTATTTTTATATTCTGTGGAATAAATCCTTATAAACCTCCACTTACATTGGAATCATGGGTGACGTGAATTATATCTTAAGGACTTACAAGTGCTCCATGTCACTGGCTTTTCAATTTACAATGATCCATAACTGTTTATTAATACATTTTGATCAAACTGCCAGACTATACCACGTGTAGGCTTGACATAGTTTGCCCATTTTTGACCTCATCAGTGCAGCATAGGAGGAGAGTCAAAATGCACTATGAAAAACTATACTCATGAAAAGCTGATGTCAGTGTATCACAGATGGGAGTCCACTAAGATCCAAAGCAAAAACAAAATGGTCTTACAACAAATTCAAAGGCATATAAGACATAACCAGAGAGAGAGAGAGAGAGAGAGAGAGACAGAGAAAACATAGCACCACCTGAGGAAAACAAGAACAACCCTCCCCTTTGAGAAGGAATCATAAGATGTATGCAAATAGGGTCCCTGTCAGTTTAACGAAAAATCAGTTAATGGAATGCAATTTTCAATGCAATTACTTCGAACATGCCATTCGTCGAACTGTTCATACTGAGATCACAGTACAGTGAAGATCGGGAAATTTGCCCTTTCCTCATTGTAGTGTGATCTCAAAGTTGGTATATATAATTAGTGGGGCGTGTGGGGGGAATTCGATGAACAGCAGGACCTATGCAATTTATCCTTTAAAGACATACAAGCATATATTGTTTGAATGCATGACTGCCCAAAGCATATTTTCTTTCCTTCTTTTATTTAAGTATGTATATGTATATGTATGGGTCTACTTTACATGACTGACATCTCAAATGTTCGACTTTCATATGGCCGAGATCATATGATCAAACATTTGAAACATTAACCATGTGCAAAAAATACAAAAAACAAAATAAAAACTAAATGTGTCTAGCGGGAGGGCAAGCCCCCATGTATCCCCCACACCCCCTCCACTTAAATATACCAACTCTACATTGTGGAAATGAGAAATCTTCCCATTCCACTCTGTATGGAGATCTCTATTCAGAGTGGTTGAGCTTTTAAAAGCTCGATCATATGGTCTCGGCCATATGAAAGTCGAGCTTTTAAAAGTTCGACTATCTGAAGGGGACCCATCTGTATGTATGTATTTACTTATTTGTACATTTTAATCACACCCAGTTTGAAAGATTTTAGTCATGCAGGTAAATAAAACTTATTCTTATATCCAAGAACTTGGGTATATGTACTTTATCTTTACTTTTATTTTGAATAGATATACATTTTCATCTAGAAGATGAATTTAAATGTTCTTTAAATATACATTTTCTAAAAGTCTGATTCTTTAGGTTTCTTGAATTAAATAAAGCTGTTTTTGTTTTGCTGCTATCAACACATTTGCTGAACATTGACATGATTAAACACTGAGGGTATTGAATTATCAGTGTATTCATTTAACAAAACAGAAGTGTTATGGAATAAAAGCTCTGTGTTTTCTAAAGTTAATATCAGCAGCTAGGGGTGCAGATGGCTTGTCCACTATTGTTACAACAAGACTTTAAAATAAAATGTTTATATTACCCAATATGTATTGGATACATACTGTTGGGGCTAAACATAATAGATCACTGAGAAATATCTTGTCTGATAACACTAAAGGGCATTTAAAATTGGCTGACAATTTTAAGTGCCTGTTGCATAAAACTGACAGTCCAGTAACACAGTGCAGGGTTTAATTTGAAGAGTATTGATGTATTCAATAATACAAACTCTCTGCTTTTCACTCATTATTCTTTAGTATTTGGGCCCAAGCATGGACTGTTATATCTAATAATATCTGTTTTCTAAATCTGAATATTTTTTATAAAAATTGTCTACTTTCATCTAATCAAAAATGCTGTTATTTTTAAACCGCATTTAAATAATGAAGATTTGGTTTCCCCTTGTTGTTTATCTGGTTATTGTATAAAACTAAAATAATTTAAATAATTCATATTCATTCATTCATTCATTCATTCATAGGTAGGTACTAGGCTATCTGCCCGAGGGCATTTATAAGCCTAGCCAGAGTGTGTTGGCTTTCGCCGCCCCATTGATCCTCTGTCAAGCAGAGCCAATGACATGATCCCAGAGGTGTATTTTCTGTTACCCATCCACTCATCAAGGTTTCTCTTGAAGAGAGTGTTAGTGAGGGGCTCTGCCTGATGTAACTTGGAATTTTGTTCCAAAGCATAGGGAGTCTCTGTGACAGGAATCTATCCCTCCAGCATGTTCTATTTATTGTTGTGGCGAGGTTTAGCTCACTAGAGCGCGTGGCTCAAAGTGACTTGGATTTCTTTAGGTGGAGCATGTCCATCAATTCTGAGTTGGGCATGTCTTTGTAAGTCAGGCAGAGATCACCTCTGAGTAAGTGATATGCCACTGAGTACAGCCGGAGTTTTTTCAGTCGGGCTGCATAGGACATATGTTTGAGGCCAGTAATCCTCTTGGTGAGGTACTTTTGGGGTTTTTCTAGCTATTGGAAGTGTCTTGTGAGGTACATCCCAAATGGGGCATTGTACTCTATGATGGGTCTAATATGAGTGATGAGTAGAGGGGCACTATAACCTCTATTTCTAGATGTGAACCCTTTAGTAATTAGATGGGCCACATAGGATTTCCTAACTACTTTGGCAATATGATTGTCAAAGGAGAGATTACTATCTACCTGGGTACCCAGATCTCTTACTACCTCTTCTGTATTAAGGGGCCTGCCACCTATGTGGCAATTCGTGGGTGTTTTGTTTTTCCCAAACGGGATGACTATGCATTTTTTGGCATTTAGCTTGAGGCCATGACTTTGACACCAGGTGTCCATCTCAGTAAGGACCTTTTGGAGGATGTCTGTGTCTGCTGGGGAGTCAGTTATGGCTCCCAGTTTGCAATCATCGGCAAACTTGGTTAGCCATATTCCTCCTGTGTTTCCCTGTACTTCTAAGAAGTATATGCTGAACTTTAGGGGTCCCAGGACTGAGCCTTGTGGGACACCACTTGTGACTGGTTTAGAGTCGGAACTGGAGCCTGCTATTTTTACTGTGTGAGTTCTGTCTGTAAGCCAGTTGGCAACCCATCTCATGACACAGGGGTTTATGTTCAGGTTGGTGAGTATTTCTGTAATACCAGAGTGGGGAATGGTGTCGAAAGCCTTGGCGAGGTCAAGGTAGGCTGTGTGAACCACCTTTCCCTCATCTATGGCCTTGGTGACTGTCTCAAAGAAGTCAACCAGGTTTAGTAGGCATTATCTGCCCTTAAAGCCGAACTGGGTCGAGTCAAGTGTTTGGAGGTTCCCATTGTCTTTGCTAATGAGTTCCATGATGATGCACTCCATAGCCTTGCAGACCAGGCTAGTCAGGCTTATGGGGCGATAGTTACCAGGGTCAGTTGTGGCCCCTCCTTTGGGGAGAGGAATAACCATTGCTGTGCGCCATTCTATGGGTACGTAGCCTGTGGAGAGGCTGAGGTTGAACAGCATGTTTAGGTGGGTGGGTTAGTTCGTTCTGTAGTTCGTGCAAGACGCAGCATGGGACACCATCTGGTCCCATTGATGCTGTGTTTCTGACTTTTGAAAGGGCTGTTTTCACCTGTACGTCTGTGATTTTTGGGACACTACACTTTTCCGGTATTGTTATGGGCCCTTTTGGAGGGGAGGGGGGGGTGAAGTTTGCACTGAATCTGCCAGAATGTTGGCAATATCAGTAGGTTCAGTATATTTTGTGCTATTTTGCACTAGTTCAGTGCATATCTGTGAGTTGCCACTTAGATTCTTAACATAGCTAAAGAAGGCTTTGTGGTTATCTTTTGAATTCTTGGCTGTTTTTCTTTTGAAGTTAGCCTTGGATGATTTCATGAGGGACCTTAGTTTCTTACTGATACTGATCAGGGATGTCTTTCCTTCTTGGGATTTGCTTTTTTTCGATCTAGTTTCCTCCTCCTATTGTATAGCCTGTTTATTGTAGGGGTTCACCAAACTGGTTTCCTTCTCTTAGAGGAGTGAGTCTTAGTTTTGCTAGGGATGGCACAATCCATGCATCCTTGTAGGTGATCATAGAGTGCATTTGTAAAGGTTTCTGCTTCTTGGGCAGCGTTATCCTTTAGCATGGGGGCTGTGAAACTTACCACCTCTGTCTTAATTAAGGTGAAGTTTGTTTTAGAAAAGTTTTTTACTGTGGTTTCCTAGGTTGGGGGTGGTGGTGGGGTGTGGACATAAAGTGATTAATTTATGGTCTGATCTAACCAGTGACACGCTGTCCTCCGGTGTGGAACACCTGTTGCCCATGTTGGTGATGACCAGGTACAATATGGTTTCGCCTCTGGTAGGGGAGTTTACCAGCTCCCTGAGATGCTTTGAAATCTTATTCATGTGCTAAAATTTCAGAATACTCTAAGAGTAGACTAAAACAGTGAAACAGTACAAACTGAAAAAAAAATAATCATGAATGATAAAGTTCAAAGTGGTGATGATATCTACTTGGATATACTCAAAACTGTATCTATTAGCACATTTTAAATCAAAAATCTAACATAGTCATAGAAAATTTTAAATTAAATAGATATACAATAACTTGACAAGTACATAGACTATTAACATTTTCAAAATTACTTTCAAATAATGTTGAAAGCAAGCCTGGAATTTGGAGAGATTATTGCATGGAGTAATCTGGATTTGTTCCTCATTGTAACCATATCTGATTCAGAGAGAGCCCACGACGAATGTTGTATCATGAAGTGGTGTAACACTAGGGTGGCTCTCTCTATGGAATACTACAAATTATAATGAGATATTCTGGGGGAGTGGCCTATGCTAATTAGCCAAGTGCTTCCTCCCCAAAATGCCAGTAAGGCATTTACAGAACTGAGTGATTCTGAGCAACTATCAGCTGCATATGTTACCTCAGCTGGTCATGTTAATGAACTCAGACAAAAATTTGCTTTCATTTATTGCTTTCCTTTGCTGAGATTGGGTTAGAAGTAAGTACTGAGGAGTTTATGTAGGGTAGTGTTGAGATGTATACATATATAAATATATATATATATATATATTTTGTGTGTGTGTGTGTGTGTGTGTGTGTTTGTGTGTGTGTGTATGTGTGCATGTGTGTGTGTGCTCGTGTGTGCGTGTGTTTGTGTGTGTGTGTGTGTGTGTGTGTGTGTGTGTGTGTGTGTGTGTGTGTGTGTGTGTGTGTTTGTGTTATGGGGACTATCACATCTCTACACTGCCCTAGACTAGTGAGCAAGTCCTGCAATATTGGAAGGTTTGAAACACTCAACACCAAGTTTACTCCTTATATCATGCCCTAAATAAGATAACAGAAAACATTTTTGTAACATGAAAGACACAGGACAGGAAGAACATTAAACATCAGGTATATTTTTATATTATGCCATAAAGGCCCTTAAAAGGATATTAGATCAAAGTTTTGCAGTGTGAAAGATATGGACGGGGGCTCTAGACACCAGGAATACACTTTATATCATGCATAAAGTCACTTAAAAAGGTAAAAGATCAAAGTATTGCAGTATGCAAGATATGGACGGGGGCTCTAGACACCAGGAATACACTTTATATCATGCATAAAGTCACTTAAAAAGATAAAAGATCAAAGTATTGCAGTATGCAAGATATGGACGGGGGGCTCTAGACACCAGGAATACACTTTATATCATGCATAAAGTCACTTAAAAAGATAAAAGATCAAAGTATTGCAGTATGCAAGATATGGACGGGGGCTCTAGACACCAGGAATACACTTTATATCATGCATAAAGTCACTTAAAAAGGTAAAAGATCAAAGTATTGCAGTATGCAAAATATGGACGGGGGCTCTAGACACCAGGAATACACTTTATATCATGCATAAAGTCACTTAAAAAGGTAAAAGATCAAAGTATTGCAGTATGCAAGATATGGATGGGGGACTCTAGACACCAGCAATACACTTTATATCATGCATAAAGTCACTTACAAAGGTAAAAGATCAAAGTATTGCAGTATGCAAGATATGGATGGGGGACTCTAGACACCAGGAATACACTATATATCATGCATAAAGTCACTTAAAAAGGTAAAAGATCAAAGTATTGCAGTATGCAAGATATAGATTTGGAGCTCTAGACACCAAGCATACACTTTATATCATGCATAAAGTCACTTAAAAAGATAAAAGATCAAAGTATTGCAGTATGCAAGATATGGACGGGGGCTCTAGACACCAGGAATACACTTTATATCATGCATAAAGTCACTTAAAAAGGTAAAAGATCAAAGTATTGCAGTATGCAAGATATGGACGGGGGCTCTAGACACCAGGAATACACTATATATCATGCATAAAGTCACTTAAAAAGGTAAAAGATCAAAGTATTGCAGTATGCAAGATATGGATTTGGAGCTCTAGACAACAGGAATACACTTTATATCATGCATAAAGTCACTTAAAAAGATAAAAGATCAAAGTATTGCAGTATGCAAGATATGGACGGGGGGCTCTAGACACCAGGAATACACTTTATATCATGCATAAAGTCACTTAAAAGATAAAAGATCAAAGTATTGCAGTATGCAAAATATGGACGGGGGTAGACACCAGGAATACACTTTATATCATGCATAAAGTCACTTAAAAAGATAAAAGATCAAAGTATTGCAGTATGCAAGATATGGACGGGGGGCTCTAGACACCAGGAATACACTTTATATCATGCATAAAGTCACTTAAAAAGATAAAAGATCAAAGTATTGCAGTATGCAAGATATGGACGTGTGTGGGCTCTAGACACCAGGAATACACTTTATATCATGCATAAAGTCACTTAAAAAGATAAAAGATCAAAGTATTGCAGTATGCAAAATATGGACAGGAAGGGCTCTAGACACCAGGAAAACACTTTATATCATGCATAAAGTCACTCAAAAAGATAAAAGATCAAAGTATTGCAGTATGCAAGATATGGACGGGGGCTCTAGACACCAGGAATACACTTTATATCATGCATAAAGTCACTTAAAAAGGTAAAAGATCAAAGTATTGCAGTATGCAAGATATGGACGGGGGCTCTAGACACCAGGAATACACTTTATATCATGCATAAAGTCACTTAAAAAGATAAAAGATCAAAGTATTGCAGTATGCAAAATATGGACGGGGGCTCTAGACACCAGGAATACACTTTATATCATGCATAAAGTCACTTAAAAAGATAAAAGATCAAAGTATTGCAGTATGCAAGATATGGACGGGGGGCTCTAGACACCAGGAATACACTTTATATCATGCATAAAGTCACTTAAAAAGGTAAAAGATCAAAGTATTGCAGTATGCAAGATATGGACAGGGGGCTCTAGACACCAGGAATACACTTTATATCATGCATAAAGTCACTTAAAAAGATAAAGAACAAAGTATTGCAGTATGCAAAATATGGACCGGGGGCTCTAGACACCAGGAATACACTTTATATCATGCATAAAGTCACTTAAAAAGGTAAAAGATCAAAGTATTGCAGTATGCAAGATATGGACGGGGGGCTCTAGACACCAGGAATACACTTTATATCATGCATAAAGTCACTTAAAAAGGTAAAAGATCAAAGTATTGCAGTATGCAAGATATGGACGGGGGCTCTAGACACCAGGAATACACTTTATATCATGCATAAAGTCACTTAAAAAGGTAAAAGATCAAAGTATTGCAGTATGCAAGATATGGACGGGGGTCTAGACACCAGGAATACACTTTATATCATGCATAAAGTCACTTAAAAAGGTAAAAGATCAAAGTATTGCAGTATGCAAGATATGGACGGGGCTCTAGACACCAGGAATACACTTTATATCATGCATAAAGTCACTTAAAAAGGTAAAAGATCAAAGTATTGCAGTATGCAAGATATGGACGGGGGGCTCTAGACACCAGGAATACACTTTATATCATGCATAAAGTCACTTAAAAAGGTAAAAGATCAAAGTATTGCAGTATGCAAGATATGGACGGGGGCTCTAGACACCAGGAATACACTTTATATCATGCATAAAGTCACTTAAAAAGCAAAAGGTCAAAGTATTGCAGTATGCAAGATATGGACGGGGGGCTCTAGACACCAGGAATACACTTTATATCATGCAAAAAGTCACTTAAAAGGTAAAAGATCAAAGTATTGCAGTATGCAAGATATGGACGGGGGGCTCTAGACACCAGGAATACACTTTATATCATGCATAAAGTCACTTAAAAAGATAAAAGATCAAAGTATTGCAGTATGCAAGATATGGACGGGGGCTCTAGACACCAGGAATACACTTTATATCATGCATAAAGTCACTTAAAAAGATAAAAGATCAAAGTATTGCAGTATGCAAAATATGGACGGGGGCTCTAGACACCAGGAATACACTTTATATCATGCATAAAGTCACTTACAAAGGTAAAAGATCAAAGTATTGCAGTATGCAAGATATGGACGGGGGGCTCTAGACACCAGGAATACACTTTATATCATGCATAAAGTCACTTAAAAAGGTAAAAGATCAAAGTATTGCAGTATGCAAGATATGGACGTGGTGGGAGGGCTCTAGACACCAGGAATACACTTGATATCATGCATAAAGTCACTTAAAAAGATAAAAGATCAAAGTATTGCAGTATGCAAGATATGGACGGGGGCTCTAGACACCAGGAATACACTTTATATCATGCATAAAGTCACTTAAAAAGGTAAAAGATAAAAGTATTGCAGTATGCAAGATATGGACGTGGCGCTCTAGACACCAGGAATACACTTTATATCATGCATAAAGTCACTTAAAAAGATAAAAGATCAAAGTATTGCAGTATGCAAGATATGGACGGGGGACTCTAGACACCTGGAATACACTTTATATCATGCATAAAGTCACTTACAAAGGTAAAAGATCAAAGTATTGCAGTATGCAAGATATGGACGTGGTGGGAGGGCTCTAGACACCAGGAATACACTTTATATCATGCATAAAGTCACTTAAAAAGATAAAAGATCAAAGTATTGCAGTATGCAAGATATGGACGGGGGCTCTAGACACCAGGAATACACTTTATATCATGCATAAAGTCACTTAAAAAGGTAAAAGATCAAAGTATTGCAGTATGCAAGATATGGACGGGGGCTCTAGACACCAGGAATACACTTTATATCATGCATAAAGTCACTTAAAAAGATAAAAGATCAAAGTATTGCAGTATGCAAGATATGGACGGGGGGCTCTAGACACCAGGAATACACTTTATATCATGCATAAAGTCACTTAAAAAGATAAAAGATCAAAGTATTGCAGTATGCAAAATATGGACAGGGGGCTCTAGACACCAGGAATACACTTTATATCATGCATAAAGTCACTTAAAAAGATAAAAGATCAAAGTATTGCAGTATGCAAGATATGGACGGGGGCTCTAGACACCAGGAATACACTTTATATCATGCATAAAGTCACTTAAAAAGGTAAAAGATCAAAGTATTGCAGTATGCAAGATATGGACGGGGGCTCTAGACACCAGGAATACACTTTATATCATGCATAAAGTCACTTAAAAAGGTAAAAGATCAAAGTATTGCAGTATGCAAGATATGGACGGGGGCTCTAGACACCAGGAATACACTTTATATCATGCATAAAGTCACTTACAAAGGTAAAAGATCAAAGTATTGCAGTATGCAAGATATGGACGGGGGGCTCTAGACACCAGGAATACACTTTATATCATGCATAAAGTCACTTAAAAAGGTAAAAGATCAAAGTATTGCAGTATGCAAGATATGGACGGGGGCTCTAGACACCAGGAATACACTTTATATCATGCATAAAGTCACTTAAAAAGGTAAAAGATCAAAGTATTGCAGTATGCAAGATATGGACGGGGGGCTCTAGACACCAGGAATACACTTTATATCATGCATAAAGTCACTTACAAGGAAAAAGATCAAAGTATTGCAGTATGCAAGATATGGACGTGGGCTCTAGACACCAGGAATACACTTTATATCATGCATAAAGTCACTTAAAAAGATAAAAGATCAAAGTATTGCAGTATGCAAGATATGGACGGGGGCTCTAGACACCAGGAATACACTTTATATCATGCATAAAGTCACTTAAAAAGATAAAAGATCAAAGTATTGCAGTATGCAAGATATGGACGGGGGACTCTAGACACCAGGAATACACTTTATATCATGCATAAAGTCACTTAAAAAGATAAAAGATCAAAGTATTGCAGTATGCAAAATATGGACGGGGGGGCTCTAGACACCAGGAATACACTTTATATCATGCATAAAGTCACTTAAAAAGATAAAAGATCAAAGTATTGCAGTATGCAAGATATGGACGGGGGCTCTAGACACCAGGAATACACTTTATATCATGCATAAAGTCACTTAAAAAGGTAAAAGATCAAAGTATTGCAGTATGCAAGATATGGACGGGGGGCTCTAGACACCAGGAATACACTTTATATCATGCATAAAGTCACTTAAAAGGTAAAAGATCAAAGTATTGCAGTATGCAAGATATGGACGGGGGGCTCTAGACACCAGGAATACACTTTATATCATGCATAAAGTCACTTAAAAGGTAAAAGATCAAAGTATTGCAGTATGCAAGATATGGACGGGGGGCTCTAGACACCAGGAATACACTTTATATCATGCATAAAGTCACTTAAAAAGATAAAAGATCAAAGTATTGCAGTATGCAAGATATGAACGTGGTGGGAGGGCTATCGACACCTGGAATACACTTGATATCATGCATAAAGTCAATTAAAAAGATAAAAGATCAAAGTATTGCAGTATGCAAGATATGGACGTGGAGCTCTAGACACAAGGAGTACACTTTATATCATGCATAAAGTCACTTAAAAAGGTAAAAGATCAAAGTATTGCAGTATGCAAGATATGGACGTGGCTCTAGACACCAGGAATACACGTTATATCATGCATAAATTCACTTAAAAAGATAAAAGACCAAAGTATTGCAGTATGCAAAATATGGACGGGGGCTCTAGACACCAGGAATACACTTTATATCATGCATAAAGTCACTTAAAAAGGTAAAAGATCAAAGTATTGCAGTATGCAAGATATGGACGGGGGGCTCTAGACAACAGGAATATACTTTATATCATGCATAAAGTCACTTAAAAAGATAAAAGATCTAAGTATTGCAGTATGCAAAATATGGACGGGGGCTCTAGACAACAGGAATATACTTTATATCATGCATAAAGTCACTTAAAAAGATAAAAGATCAAAGTATTGCAGTATGCAAAATATGGACGGGGGGCTCTAGACACCAGGAATACACTTTATATCATGAATAAAGTCACTTAAAAAGTTAAAGATCAAAGTATTGCAGTACGCAAGATATGGATGGGGTCTGTAGACACCAGGAATACACTTTATATCATGCATAAAGTCATTTAAAAGGAAAAAGGTCAAATTATTGCAGTATGCAAAATATGGACGGGGGGCGCTAGAGACTAGGAATACACTTTATATCATGCATAAAGTCACTTAAAGAGGTAAAAGATCAAAGTATTGCAGTATGCAAGATATGGACGGGGGGGGGGGGCTCTAGACACCAGGAATACACTTTATATCATGCATAAAGTCACTTAAAAAGATAAAAGATCAAAGTATTGCAGTATGCAAGATATGGACGGGGGGCTCTAGACACCAGGAATACACTTTATATCATGCATAAAGTCACTTAAAAAGGTAAAAGATCAAAGTATTGCAGTATGCAAGATATGGACGGGGGCTCTAGACACCAGGAATACACTTTGTATCATGCATAAAGTCACTTAAAAAGGTAAAAGATCAAAGTATTGCAGTATGCAAGATATGGACGGGGGCTCTAGACACCAGGAATACACTTTATATCATGCATAAAGTCACTTAAAAAGATAAAAGATCAAAGTATTGCAGTATGCAAGATATGGACGGGGGCTCTAGACACCAGGAATACACTTTATATCATGCATAAAGTCACTTAAAAAGGTAAAAGATCAAAGTATTGCAGTATGCAAGATATGGACGTGGTGGGAGGGCTCTAGACACCAGGAATACACTTTATATCATGCATAAAGTCACTTAAAAAGATAAAAGATCAAAGTATTGCAGTATGCAAGATATGGACGAGGGTGGGCACTAAACAACAGGGATACACCTTATATCAGGGATAAAGGCACTTAAAAGGTAAAAGATCAAAGTATTGCAGTATGCAAGATATGGACGGGGGCTCTAGACACCAGGAATACACTTTATATCATGCATAAAGTCACTTAAAAAGGTAAAAGATCAAAGTATTGCAGTATGCAAGATATGGACGGGGGCTCTAGACACCAGGAATACACTTTATATCATGCATAAAGTCACTCAAAAAGATAAAAGATCAAAGTATTGCAGTATGCAAGATATGGACGGGGGGCTCTAGACACCAGGAATACACTTTATATCATGCATAAAGTCACTTAAAAGGTAAAAGATCAAAGTATTGCAGTATGCAAAATATGGACGGGGGCTCTAGACACCAGGAATACACTTTATATCATGCATAAAGTCACTTAAAAAGATAAAAGATCAAAGTATTGCAGTATGCAAGATATGGACGGGGGGCTCTAGACACCAGGAATACACTTTATATCATGCATAAAGTCACTTAAAGAGGTAAAAGATCAAAGTATTGCAGTATGTAAGATATGGACGGGGGCTCTAGACACCAGGAATACACTTTATATCATGCATAAAGTCACTTAAAAAGATAAAAGATCAAAGTATTGCAGTATGACCAGGAATACACTTTATATCATGCATAAAGTCACTTAAAAAGATAAAAGATCAAAGTATTGCAGTATGCAAGATATGGACGGGGGCTCTAGACACCAGGAATACACTTTATATCATGCATAAAGTCACTTAAAAAGATAAAAGATCAAAGTATTGCAGTATGCAAGATATGGACGGGGGGCTCTAGACACCAGGAATACACTTTATATCATGCATAAAGTCACTTAAAAAGAAAAAAGATCAAAGTATTGCAGTATGCAAGATATGGACGGGGGGCTCTAGACACCAGGAATACACTTTATATCATGCATAAAGTCACTTAAAAAGGAAAAAGGTCAAATTATTGCAGTATGCAAATTATGGACAGGGTGCTCTAGACACCAGGAATACACTTTATATCATGCATAAAGTCACTTAAAAAGGTAAAAGATCAAAGTATTGCAGTATGCAAAATATGGACGGGGGCTCTAGACACCAGGAATACACTTTATATCATGCATAAAGTCACTTACAAAGGTAAAAGATCAAAGTATTGCAGTATGCAAGATATGGACGGGGGGCTCTAGACAACAGGAATACACTTTATATCATGCATAAAGTCACTTAAAAGGAAAAAGGTCAAATTATTGCAGTATACAAAATATGGACGGGGGGGCTCTAGAGACTAGGAATACACTTTATATCATGCATAAAGTCACTTAAAGAGGTAAAAGATCAAAGTATTGCAGTATGCAAGATATGGACGGGGGGCTCTAGACACCAGGAATACACTTTATATCATGAATAAAGTCACTTAAAAAGGTAAAAGATCAAAGTATTGCAGTATGCAAGCTATGGATTTGGAGCTGTAGACACCAGGAATACACTTTATATCATGCATAAAGTCACTTAAAAGGAAAAAGGTCAAATTATTGCAGTATGCAAAATATGGACGGGGGGCTCTAGAGACTAGGAATACACTTTATATCATGCATAAAGTCACTTAAAGAGGTAAAAGATCAAAGTATTGCAGTATGCAAGATATGGACGGGGGGCTCTAGACACCAGGAATACACTTTATATCATGCATAAAGTCACTTAAAAAGGTAAAAGATCAAAGTATTGCAGTATGCAAGATATGGACGGGGGCTCTAGACACCAGGAATACACTTTATATCATGCATAAAGTCACTTAAAAAGGTAAAAGATCAAAGTATTGCAGTATGCAAGATATGGACGTGGTGGGAGGGCTCTAGACACCAGGAATACACTTTATATCATGCATAAAGTCACTTAAAAAGATAAAAGATCAAAGTATTGCAGTATGCAAGATATGGACGGGGGGCTCTAGACACCAGGAATACACTTTATATCATGCATAAAGTCACTTAAAAAGTAAAAGATCAAAGTATTGCAGTATGCAAGATATGGACGGGGGCTCTAGACACCAGGAATACACTTTATATCATGCATAAAGTCACTTAAAAAGGTAAAAGATCAAAGTATTGCAGTATGCAAGATATGGACGGGGGCTCTAGACACCAGGAATACACTTTATATCATGCATAAAGTCACTTAAAAGGTAAAAGATCAAAGTATTGCAGTATGCAAGATATGGATTTGGAGCTCTAGACACCAGGAATACACTTTATATCATGCATAAAGTCACTTAAAAAGGTAAAAGATCAAAGTATTGCAGTATGCAAGATATGGACGGGGGGCTCTAGACACCAGGAATACACTTTATATCATGCATAAAGTCACTTAAAAAGATAAAAGATCAAAGTATTGCAGTATGCAAGATATGGACGGGGGGCTCTAGACACCAGGAATACACTTTATATCATGCATAAAGTCACTTAAAAAGATAAAAGATCAAAGTATTGCAGTATGCAAGATATGGACGGGGGCTCTAGACACCAGGAATACACTTTATATCATGCATAAAGTCACTTAAAAAGGTAAAAGATCAAAGTATTGCAGTATGCAAAATATGGACGGGGGCTCTAGACACCAGGAATACACTTTATATCATGCATAAAGTCACTTAAAAAGGTAAAAGATCAAAGTATTGCAGTATGCAAGATATGGACGTGGTGGGAGGGCTCTAGACACCAGGAATACACTTGATATCATGCATAAAGTCACTTAAAAAGATAAATGATCAAAGTATTGCAGTATGCAAGATATGGACGGGGGCTCTAGACACCAGGAATACACTTTATATCATGCATAAAGTCACTTAAAAAGGTAAAAGATCAAAGTATTGCAGTATGCAAGATATGGACGGGGGCTCTAGACACCAGGAATACACTTTATATCATGCATAAAGTCACTTAAAAAGATAAAAGATCAAAGTATTGCAGTATGCAAGATATGGACGGGGGCTCTAGACACCAGGAATACACTTTATATCATGCATAAAGTCACTTAAAAAGGTAAAAGATCAAAGTATTGCAGTATGCAAGATATGGACGGGGGGCTCTAGACACCAGGAATACACTTTATATCATGCATAAAGTCACTTAAAAAGGTAAAAGATCAAAGTATTGCAGTATGCAAGATATGGACGTGGTGGGAGGGCTCTAGACACCAGGAATACACTTTATATCATGCATAAAGTCACTTAAAAAGATAAAAGATCAAAGTATTGCAGTATGCAAGATATGGACGGGGGGCTCTAGACACCAGGAATACACTTTATATCATGCATAAAGTCACTTAAAAAGATAAAAGATCAAAGTATTGCAGTATGCAAAATATGGACGGGGCTCTAGACACCAGGAATACACTTTATATCATGCATAAAGTCACTTAAAAAGATAAAAGATCAAAGTATTGCAGTATGCAAGATATGGATTTGAGCTCTAGACACCAGGAATACACTTTATATCATGCATAAAGTCACTTAAAAAGGTAAAAGATCAAAGTATTGCAGTATGCAAGATATGGACGGGGGGCTCTAGACACCAGGAATACACTTTATATCATGCATAAAGTCACTTAAAAAGGTAAAAGATCAAAGTATTGCAGTATGCAAGATATGGACGTGGTGGGAGGGCTCTAGACACCAGGAATACACTTTATATCATGCATAAAGTCACTTAAAAAGATAAAAGATCAAAGTATTGCAGTATGCAAGATATGGACGGGGGGCTCTAGACACCAGGAATACACTTTATATCATGCATAAAGTCACTTAAAAAGGTAAAAGATCAAAGTATTGCAGTATGCAAGATATGGACGGGGGCTCTAGACACCAGGAATACACTTTATATCATGCATAAAGTCACTTAAAAAGATAAAAGATCAAAGTATTGCAGTATGCAAGATATGGACGTGGGCTCTAGACACCAGGAATACACTTTATATCATGCATAAAGTCACTTACAAAGGTAAAAGATCAAAGTATTGCAGTATGCAAGATATGGACGGGGGGCTCTAGACACCAGGAATACACTTTATATCATGCATAAAGTCACTTAAAAAGGTAAAAGATCAAAGTATTGCAGTATGCAAGATATGGACGGGGGGCTCTAGACACCAGGAATACACTTTATATCATGCATAAAGTCACTTAAAAAGGTAAAAGATCAAAGTATTGCAGTATGCAAGATATGGACGGGGGCTCTAGACACCAGGAATACACTTTATATCATGCATAAAGTCACTAAAAAAGGAAAAAGATCAAAGTATTGCAGTATGCAAGATATGGACGGGGGGCTCTAGACACCAGGAATACACTTTATATCATGCATAAAGTCACTTAAAAGGTAAAAGATCTAAGTATTGCAGTATGCAAGATATGGACGTGGGCTCTAGACACCAGGAATACACTTTATATCATGCATAAAGTCACTTAAAAAGATAAAAGATCAAAGTATTGCAGTATGCAAGATATGGATCTGGAGCTCTAGACACCAGGAATACACTTTATATCATGCATAAAGTCACTTAAAAAGGTAAAAGATCAAAGTATTGCAGTATGCAAGATATGGACGGGGGCTCTAGACACCAGGAATACACTTTATATCATGCATAAAGTCACTTAAAAAGGTAAAAGATCAAAGTATTGCAGTATGCAAGATATGGACGGGGGGCTCTAGACACCAGGAATACACTTTATATCATGCATAAAGTCACTTAAAAAGATAAAAGATCAAAGTATTGCAGTATGCAAGATATGGACGGGGCTCTAGACACCAGGAATACACTTTATATCATGCATAAAGTCACTTAAAAAGGTAAAAGATCAAAGTATTGCAGTATGCAAGATATGGACGTGGTGGGAGGGCTCTAGACACCAGGAATACACTTTATATCATGCATAAAGTCACTTAAAAAGGTAAAAGATCAAAGTATTGCAGTATGCAAGATATGGACGGGGGGCTCTAGACACCAGGAATACACTTTATATCATGCATAAAGTCACTTAAAAAGATAAAAGATCAAAGTATTGCAGTATGCAAGATATGGACGTGGGCTCTAGACACCAGGAATACACTTTATATCATGCATAAAGTCACTTAAAAAGATAAAAGATCAAAGTATTGCAGTATGCAAGATATGGACGGGGCTCTAGACACCAGGAATACACTTTATATCATGCATAAAGTCACTTAAAAAGGTAAAAGATCAAAGTATTGCAGTATGCAAGATATGGACGGGGGCTCTAGACACCAGGAATACACTTTATATCATGCATAAAGTCACTTAAAAAGATAAAAGATCAAAGTATTGCAGTATGCAAGATATGGACGGGGGGCTCTAGACACCAGGAATACACTTTATATCATGCATAAAGTCACTTAAAAAGGTAAAAGATCAAAGTATTGCAGTATGCAAGATATGGACGGGGGCTCTAGACACCAGGAATACACTTTATATCATGCATAAAGTCACTTAAAAAGATAAAAGATCAAAGTATTGCAGTATGCAAGATATGGACGTGGGCTCTAGACACCAGGAATACACTTTATATCATGCATAAAGTCACTTAAAAAGATAAAAGATCAAAGTATTGCAGTATGCAAGATATGGACGGGGGCTCTAGACACCAGGAATACACTTTATATCATGCATAAAGTCACTTAAAAAGGTAAAAGATCAAAGTATTGCAGTATGCAAGATATGGACGGGGGCTCTAGACACCAGGAATACACTTTATATCATGCATAAAGTCACTTAAAAAGATAAAAGATCAAAGTATTGCAGTATGCAAGATATGGACGGGGGCTCTAGACACCAGGAATACACTTTATATCATGCATAAAGTCACTTAAAAAGATAAAAGATCAAAGTATTGCAGTATGCAAAATATGGACGGGGGCTCTAGACACCAGGAATACACTTTATATCATGCATAAAGTCACTTACAAAGGTAAAAGATCAAAGTATTGCAGTATGCAAGATATGGACGGGGGCTCTAGACACCAGGAATACACTTTATATCATGCATAAAGTCACTTAAAAAGGTAAAAGATCAAAGTATTGCAGTATGCAAGATATGGACGGGGGCTCTAGACACCAGGAATACACTTTATATCATGCATAAAGTCACTTAAAAAGGTAAAAGATCAAAGTATTGCAGTATGCAAGATATGGACGGGGGGCTCTAGACACCAGGAATACACTTTATATCATGCATAAAGTCACTTAAAAAGATAAAAGATCAAAGTATTGCAGTATGCAAGATATGGACGGGGGCTCTAGACACCAGGAATACACTTTATATCATGCATAAAGTCACTTAAAAAGATAAAAGATCAAAGTATTGCAGTATGCAAGATATGGACGGGGGCTCTAGACACCAGGAATACACTTTATATCATGCATAAAGTCACTTAAAAAGGTAAAAGATCAAAGTATTGCAGTATGCAAGATATGGACGGGGGCTCTAGACACCAGGAATACACTTTATATCATGCATAAAGTCACTTAAAAAGGTAAAAGATCAAAGTATTGCAGTATGCAAGATATGGACGGGGGCTCTAGACACCAGGAATACACTTTATATCATGCATAAAGTCACTTAAAAAGGTAAAAGATCAAAGTATTGCAGTATGCATGATAAGGACGGGGGGCACTAGACACCAGGAATACACTTTATATCATGCATAAAGTCACTTAAAAAGATAAAAGATCAAAGTATTGCAGTATGCAAGATATGGACGGGGGCTCTAGACACCAGGAATACACTTTATATCATGCATAAAGTCACTTAAAAAGGTAAAAGATCAAAGTATTGCAGTATGCAAGATATGGACGTGGTGGGAGGGCTCTAGACACCAGGAATACACTTGATATCATGCATAAAGTCACTTAAAAGGTAAAAGGTCAAATTATTGCAGTATGCAAAATATGGACGTGGTGGGAGGGCACTAGACACCAGCAATACACTTTATATCATGCATAAAGTCACTTACAAAGGTAAAAGATCAAAGTATTGCAGTATGCAAGATATGGACGGGGGGCTCTAGACACCAGGAATACACTTTATATCATGCATAAAGTCACTTAAAAAGATAAAAGATCAAAGTATTGCAGTATGCAAGATATGGACGGGGGCTCTAGACACCAGGAATACACTTTATATCATGCATAAAGTCACTTAAAAAGGTAAAAGATCAAAGTATTGCAGTATGCAAGATATGGATTTGGAGCTCTAGACACCAGGAATACACTTTATATCATGCATAAAGTCACTTAAAAAGGTAAAAGATCAAAGTATTGCAGTATGCAAGATATGGACGGGGGCTCTAGACACCAGGAATACACTTTATATCATGCATAAAGTCACTTAAAAAGGTAAAAGATCAAAGTATTGCAGTATGCAAGATATGGATGGGGGGGCTCTAGACACCAGGAATACACTTTATATCATGCATAAAGTCACTTAAAAAGGTAAAAGATCTAAGTATTGCAGTATGCAAGATATGGACGTGGGCTCTAGACACCAGGAATACACTTTATATCATGCATAAAGTCACTTAAAAAAGTAAAAGATCTAAGTATTGCAGTATGCAAGATATGGACGTGGGCTCTAGACACCAGGAATACACTTTATATCATGCATAAAGTCACTTAAAAAGATAAAAGATCAAAGTATTGCAGTATGCAAGATATGGACGGGGGCTCTAGACACCAGGAATACACTTTGTATCATGCATAAAGTCACTTAAAAAGGTAAAAGATCAAAGTATTGCAGTATGCAAGATACGGACGGGGGGCTCTAGACACCAGAAATACACTTTACATCATGCATAAAGTCACTTAAAAGGTAAAAGATCAAAGTATTGCAGTATGCAAGATACGGACGGGGGGGGCTCTAGACACCAGAAATACACTTTATATCATGCATAAAGTCACTTAAAAGGTAAAAGATCAAAGTATTGCAGTATGCAAGATATGGACGTGGGCTCTAGACACCAGGAATACACTTTATATCATGCATAAAGTCACTTAAAAAGATAAAAGATCAAAGTATTGCAGTATGCAAGATATGGACGGGGGCTCTAGACACCAGGAATACACTTTATATCATGCATAAAGTCACTTAAAAAGATAAAAGATCAAAGTATTGCAGTATGCAAGATATGGACGGGGGGCTCTAGACACCAGGAATACACTTTATATCATGCATAAAGTCACTTAAAAAGATAAAAGATCAAAGTATTGCAGTATGCAAGATATGGACGGGGGGCGCTATAGACACCAGGAATACACTTTATATCATGCATAAAGTCACTTAAAAAGATAAAAGATCAAAGTATTGCAGTATGCAAGATATGGACGGGGGGCTCTAGACACCAGGAATACACTTTATATCATGCATAAAGTCACTTAAAAAGGTAAAAGATCAAAGTATTGCAGTATGCAAGATATGGACGGGGGCTCTAGACACCAGGAATACACTTTATATCATGCATAAAGTCACTTAAAAAGATAAAAGATCAAAGTATTTCAGTATGCAAGATATGGACGGGGGGTCTCTAGACACCAGCAATACACTTTATATCATGCATAAAGTCACTTAAAAAGAAAAAAAGATCAAAGTATTGCAGTATGCAGTATATGGACGGGGGGCTCTAGACACCAGGAATACACTATATATCATGCATAAACTCACTTAAAAAGGTAAAAGATCAAAGTATTGCAGTAAGCAAGATATGGACGGTGGGCTCTAGACGCCAGGAATACACTTTATATCATTCATAAAGTCACTTAAAAAGATAAAAGATCAAAGTATTGCAGTATGCAAAATATGGACAGGAAGGGCTCTAGACACCAGGAATACACTTTATATAATGCGTAAATTCACTCAAAAAGATAAAAGATCAAAGTATTGCAGTATGCAAGATATGGACGTGGAGCTCTAGACACAAGGAGTACACTTTATATCATGCATAAAGTCACTTAAAAAGGCAAAAGATCAAAGTATTGCAGTATGCAAAATATGGACGGGGGGGCTCTAGACACCAGGAATACACTTTATATCATGCATAAAGTCACTTAAAAAGGTAAAAGATCAAAGTATTGCAGTATGCAAGATATGGACGGGGGGCTCTAGACACCAGGAATACACTTTATATCATGCATAAAGTCACTTAAAAAGGTAAAAGATCAAAGTATTGCAGTATGCAAGATATGGACGGGGGGCTCTAGACACCAGGAATACACTTTATATCATGCATAAAGTCACTTAAAAAGGTAAAAGATCAAAGTATTGCAGTATGCAAGATATGGACGTGGGCTCTAGACACCAGGAATACACTTTATATCATGCATAAAGTCACTTAAAAAGGTAAAAGATCAAAGTATTGCAGTATGCAAGATATGGACGGGGGCTCTAGACACCAGGAATACACTTTATATCATGCATAAAGTCACTTAAAAAGGTAAAAGATCAAAGTATTGCAGTATGCAAGATATGGACGGGGGCTCTAGACACCAGGAATACACTTTATATCATGCATAAAGTCACTTAAAAAGATAAAAGATCAAAGTATTGCAGTATGCAAGATATGGACAGGGGGCTCTAGACACCAGGAATACACTTTATATCATGCATAAAGTCAGTTAAAAAGATAAAATATCAAAGTATTGCAGTATGCAAAATATGGACGGGGGGCTCTAGACACCAGGAATACACTTTATATCATGCATAAAGTCACTTACAAAGGTAAAAGATCAAATTATTGCAGTATGCAAGATATGGACGGGGGCTCTAGACACCAGGAATACACTTTATATCATGCATAAAGTCACTTAAAAAGATAAAAGATCAAAGTATTGCAGTATGCAAGATATGGACTGAGGGCTCTAGACACCAGCAATACACTTTATATCATGCATAAAGTCACTTAAAAAGGTAAAAGATCAAAGTATTGCAGTATGCAAGATATGGACGGGGGGCACTAGACACCAGGAATACACTTTATATCATGCATAAAGTCACTTAAAAAGGTAAAAGATCAAAGTATTGCAGTATGCAAGATATGGACGGGGGCTCTAGACACCAGGAATACACTTTATATCATGCATAAAGTCACTTAAAAAGATAAAAGATCAAAGTATTGCAGTATGCAAGATATGATCTGGTGGCTCTAGACACCAGGAATACACTATATATCATGCATAAAGTCACTTAAAAAGGTAAAAGATCAAAGTATTGCAGTATGCAAGATATGGACGGGGGGCTCTAGACACCAGGAATACACTTTATATCATGCATAAAGTCACTTAAAATGGTAAAAGATCAAAGTATTGCAGTATGCAAGCTATGGACGTGGTGGGAGGGCTCTAGACAACAGGAATACACTTTATATCATGCATAAAGTCACTTAAAATGAAAAAGGTCAAATTATTGCAGTATGCAAAATATGGATTGGGGGCTCTAGAGACTAGGAATACACTTTATATTCATGCATAAAGTCAGTTAAAGAGGTAAAAGGTCAAAGTATTGCAGTATGCAAGATATGGACGGGGGGCTCTAGACACCAGCAATACACTTTATATCATGCATAAATTCACTTAAAAGAAAAAAAGATCAAAGTATTGCTGTATGCAAGATATGGACGTGGCGCTCTAGACACCAGGAATACACTTTATATCATGAATAAAGTCACTTAAAAAGATAAAAGATCAAAGTATTGCAGTATGCAAGATATGGACGGGGGGCTCTAGACACCAGGAATACACTTTATATCATGCATAAAGTCACTTAAAAAGGTAAAAGATCAAAGTATTGCAGTATGCAAGATATGGACGGGGGCTCTAGACACCAGGAATACACTTTATATCATGCATAAAGTCACTTAAAAAGGTAAAAGATCAAAGTATTGCAGTATGCAAGATATGGACGGGGGCTCTAGACACCAGGAATACACTTTATATCATGCATAAAGTCACTTAAAAAGGTAAAAGATCAAAGTATTGCAGTATGCAAGATATGGACGGGGGGCTCTAGACACCAGGAATACACTTTATATCATGCATAAAGTCACTTAAAAATTTAAAAGATCAAAGTATTGCAGTATGCAAGATATGGACGGGGGCTCTAGACACCAGGAATACACTTTATATCATGCATAAAGTCACTTAAAAAGGTAAAAGATCAAAGTATTGCAGTATGCAAGATATGGACGGGGGGCTCTAGACACCAGGAATACACTTTATATCATGCATAAAGTCACTTAAAAAGATAAAAGATCAAAGTATTGCAGTATGCAAGATATGGACGGGGGCTCTAGACACCAGGAATACACTTTATATCATGCATAAAGTCACTTAAAAAGGTAAAAGATCAAAGTATTGCAGTATCCAAGATATGGACGGGGGGCTCTAGACACCAGGAATACACTTTATATCATGCATAAAGTCACCTAAAAACATAAAAGATCAAAGTATTGCAGTATGCAAGATATGGATGGGGGGGGCTCTAAACACCAGGAATACACTTTATATCATGCATAAAGTCACTTAAAAAAGTAAAAGATCAAAGTATTGCAGTATGCAAGATATGGACGGGGGGGGTCTCTAGACACCTGGAATACACTTTATATCATGCTTAAAGTCACTTAAAAAGATAAAAGATCAAAGTATTGCAGTATGCAAGATATGGACGGGGCTCTAGACACCAGGAATACACTTTATATCATGTATAAAGTCACTTAAAAAGATAAAGATCAAAGTATTGCAGTATGCAAGATATGGACGGGGGGCTCTAGACACCAGGAATACACTTTATATCATGCATAAAGTCACTTAAAAAGGTAAAAGATCAAAGTATTGCAGTATGCAAGATATGGACGGGGGGCTCTAGACACCAGGAATACACTTTATATCATGCATAAAGTCACTTAAAAAGGTAAAAGATCAAAGTATTGCAGTATGCAAGATATGGACGGGGGCTCTAGACACCAGGAATACACTTTATATCATGCATAAAGTCACTTAAAAAGATAAAAGATCAAAGTATTGCAGTATGCAAGATATGGACGGGGGCTCTAGACACCAGGAATACACTTTATATCATGCATAAAGTCACTTAAAAAGATAAAAGATCAAAGTATTGCAGTATGCAAGATATGGACGGGGGGCTCTAGACACCAGGAATACACTTTATATCATGCATAAAGTCACTTAAAAAGGTAAAAGATCAAAGTATTGCAGTATGCAAGATATGGACGGGGGGCTCTAGACACCAGGAATACACTTTATATCATGCATAAAGTCACTTAAAAAGGTAAAAGATCAAAGTATTGCAGTATGCAAGATATGGACGGGGGCTCTAGACACCAGGAATACACTTTATATCATGCATAAAGTCACTTAAAAAGGTAAAAGATCAAAGTATTGCAGTATGCAAGATATGGACGGGGGCTCTAGACACCAGGAATACACTTTATATCATGCATAAAGTCACTTAAAAAGGTAAAAGATCAAAGTATTGCAGTATGCAAGATATGGACGTGGTGGGAGGGCTCTAGACACCAGGAATACACTTGATATCATGCATAAAGTCACTTAAAAAGATAAACGATCATAGTATTGCAGCATGCAAAATATGGACGGGGGCTCTAGACACCAGGAATACACTTTATATCATGCATAAAGTCACTTAAAAAGGTAAAAGATAAAAGTATTGCAGTATGCAAGATATGGACGTGGTGGGAGGGCTCTAGACACCAGGAATACACTTTATATCATGCATAAAGTCACTTAAAAAGGTAAAAGATAAAAGTATTGCAGTATGCAAGATATGGACGTGGCGCTCTAGACACCAGGAATACACTTTATATCATGCATAAAGTCACTTAAAAAGGTAAAACATCAAAGTATTGCAGTATGCAAGATATGGACGGGGGACTCTAGACACCTGGAATACACTTTATATCATGCATAAAGTCACTTAAAAAGATAAAAGATCAAAGTATTGCAGTATGCAAGATATGGACGGGGGCTCTAGACACCAGGAATACACTTTATATCATGCATAAAGTCACTTAAAAAGGTAAAAGATCAAAGTATTGCAGTATGCAAGATATGGACGGGGGGCTCTAGACACCAGGAATACACTTTATATCATGCATAAAGTCACTTAAAAAGGTAAAAGATCAAAGTATTGCAGTATGCAAGATATGGATGGGGGCTCTAGACACCAGGAATACACTTTATATCATGCATAAAGTCACTTAAAAAGGTAAAAGATCTAAGTATTGCAGTATGCAAGATATGGACGTGGGCTCTAGACACCAGGAATACACTTTATATCATGCATAAAGTCACTTAAAAAGATAAAAGATCAAAGTATTGCAGTATGCAAGATATGGACGGGGGCTCTAGACACCAGGAATACACTTTATATCATGCATAAAGTCACTTAAAAAGATAAAAGATCAAAGTATTGCAGTATGCAAAATATGGACAGGAAGTGCTCTAGACACCAGGAATACACTTCAAATCATGCATAAAGTCACTTAAAAAGATAAAAGATCAAAGTATTGCAGTATGCAAGATATGGACGTGGCGCTCTAGACACCAGGAATACACTTTATATCATGCATAAAGTCACTTAAAAAGGTAAAAGATCAAAGTATTGCAGTATGCAAGATATGGACGGGGTCTATAGACACCAGGAATACACTTTATATCATGCATAAAGTCACTTAAAAAGATAAAAGATCAAAGTATTGCAGTATGCAAGATATGGACGGGGGCTCTAGACACCAGGAATACACTTTATATCATGCATAAAGTCACTTAAAAAGGTAAAAGATCAAAGTATTGCAGTATGCAAGATATGGACGGGGGCTCTAGACACCAGAAATACACTTTATATCATGCATAAAGTCACTTAAAAAGATTAAAGATCAAAGTATTGCAGTATGCTTGATATGGACGGGGGGCTCTAAACACCAGGAATACACTTTATATCATGCATAAAGTCACTTAAAAAGATAAAAGATCAAAGCATTGCAGTATCCAAGATATGGACGGGGGCTCTAGACACCAGGAATACACTTTATATGCAAAGCTTAGACAAAAGGA